>NC_086450.1:177945296-178245296 GCF_028390025.1 Pseudophryne corroboree | reverse complement strand
ATGCATCTTAGGACGCAGCACTCGGAGCTAGAAGGCCGTCAGGAGGTGTATTTTTTCCCTGCAGCATTAGCTGCACTGCATCCATCTCCATGTGTACTGCATCCATCTATTAATCTGGCCCTTAGTGCCTGTGTGCCAGAGTAATGCTTGGGAGTCCACCGCCACCCCACCCACAAGTCCCACATACACCCACACCTAACATTTTTGAACAAAGAATCGGGACAGAAGGAAAGAAGTTGGCATGGTTATGCTATCTCATATTCACTCTTTGCCACCTTAACTCAAAACACCCATTAAATGTAACAGGCACCTGCTGCTGGTACACACATCACTTATACCGCTTTCACATCGCAAACCCTGCTTTTAAAATGTTTCTTAAAACGGGTCTGAGCAGTTAAACCCCCTTCACATTATATGTTGTAACTGGTATATTACCGTTTCATTACCTTTTTGGTACCTTTCACACTGAACTCGTTTCTCCCATAGAAAACAGTGGTTGTCATTTTAAATGGACTTTTCTGGCCCACACATTATTAATAATTATTAATTAATTATTAATAATTTGGCTAGTCGTACGATAGAAACCAGCAGCTTCAAGCATCTTTACCATGTTTTTGTAGATTACTGCATCCTTCACTGTCCCAGTGATTTGTCTACATATTTCTTCATCCCCTCTGATCCTAAGCAGCTCTCTAACCTCCTCATCACTCCAATTTGCCATTTTAAACTGTATTCTGTATAATAAAAAGCTTCTTCACTCTCATGTGTTTCCTCCAGTTTATTTCCTACTTCTGCCTGGTGACATCACGCATGGAGACAGCCTATCACCTTCTGTGGTTTGGAAATACCGTTTCTGAGCCTTTCACATTGCACAATGAAACGGGTCTGAACCGTGTAGGACGCTGCTTTTTAACCGTTTTAAAATACCGGTATTCTGTAACCAGTAAATTCAATGTGGCCCTTTCACACCGCAGCTAGAACCGTTTTGGAAGGCTTAAAAAACGGCAATTTACCGGGTTATAGCTGCGGTGTGAAAGGGGTATTAGTAGGACATATCTTCCAACTGTATCCATTTTGGGACAAAAGTACTTGCAGGACAAAAGTTAAATCAGGACTGTCCATCCACAATCAGGGTAACTGGCAAATTGTGCTGCTCTCTCCTACCTGCTCCTTGATAATCTGCTGTGGTGGTTGCTGATGTCTTAATATCTGTCTTTTTTTGGGGCTGCATTCCAGAATGATGGGACCCTGTTGTGTAACAATATAGGTTAGGTATAATTCACCTCCTGGTAGTTTAAGTAACAAGCAATGGCGTATCCATAATAATGGGCGCAAGGTATACGTCACACAGAGGCCCCTGAGGCCAGGGGGGCCTAAACTGCAAACCACGCACCCACAATCATACTTACCGCTCCAGAGTCCCGCTTCGGCTGATGCTGAAGAACAACAGAAATCACTGGAAAAATGGAGTGGTAGCCATCTTCCCTGTGATTTACGCATGCGCATTAGAGCTGTCTCTTTGTCTATTATTACACAGTCTTATTTTATTACTGTTTGGTTCACAATTGTAATGCGCAATGGATTATGCTGTATACAGGTTGAGTATCCCATATCCAAATATCCGAAATACGGAATATTCCGAAATACGGACTTTTTTGAGTGAGACTGAGATAGTGAAACCTTTGTTTTCTGATGGCTCAATGTACACAAACTTTGTTTAAGACACAAAGTTATTAAAAATATTGTATTAAATGACCTTCAGGCTGTGTGTATAAGGTGTATATGAAACATAAATGAATTGTGTGAATGTAGACACACTTTGTTTAATGCACAAAGTTATTAAAAATATTGGCTAAAATTACCTACAGGCTGTGTGTATGAGGTGTATATGAAACATAAATGTATTCTGTGCTTAGACTTGGGTCCCATCACCATGATATCTCATTATGGTATGCAATTATTCCAAAATACGGAAAAATCCCATATCCAAAATACCTCTGGTCCCAAGCATTTTGGATAAGGGATACTCAACCTGTATATGTAACTGTCATTATTGCTATTATTACTATTACTATTATAAAAATAAGAATTTACTCACCGGTAATTCTATTTCTCGTAGTCCGTAGTGGATGCTGGGTACTCCGTAAGGACCATGGGGTATAGACGGGCTCCGCAGGAGACTGGGCACTCTTAAAAGAAAGATTAGGTACTATATCTGGTGTGCACTGGCTCCTCCCTCTATGCCCCTCCTCCAGACCTCAGTTAGGGAAACTGTGCCCGGAAGAGCTGACATTACTAGGAAAGGATTTGGAATCCAGGGTAAGACTCATAGCAGCCACACCAATCACACCGTACAACTCGTGATAACTATACCCAGTTAACAGTATGAACAATAACTGAGCCTCTCTCAACAGATGGCTCATACAATAACCCTTTAGTTAAGCAATAACTATATACATGTATTGCAGAGAGTCCGCACTTGGGACGGGCTCCCAGCATCCACTACGGACTACGAGAAATAGAATTACCGGTGAGTAAATTCTTATTTTCTCTGACGTCCTAGTGGATGCTGGGTACTCCGTAAGGACCATGGGGATTATACCAAAGCTCCCAAACGGGCGGGAGAGTGCGGATGACTCTGCAGCACCGAATGAGCAAACTCAAGGTCCTCCTCAGCCAGGGTATCAAACTTGTAGAATTTTGCAAAAGTGTTTGAACCCGACCAAGTAGCAGCTCGGCAAAGTTGTAAAGCCGAGACCCCTCGGGCAGCCGCCCAAGAAGAGCCCACCTTCCTCGTGGAATGGGCTTTTACTAATTTAGGATGCGGCAGTCCAGCCGCAGCATGTGCAAGCTGAATCGTGCTACAGATCCAGCGAGCAATAGTCTGCTTTGAAGCAGGAGCACCCAGCTTGTTGGGTGCATGCAGGATAAATAGCGAGTCAGTTTTTCTGACTCTAGCCGTCCTGGAAACATAAAGTTTCAGGGCCCGGACTACGTCCAGCAACTTGGAATCCTCCAAGTCCCTAGTAGCCGCAGGCACCACAATAGGTTGGTTCAAATGAAACGATGATACCACCTTAGGGAGAAATTGGGGACGAGTCCTCCATTCTGCCCTTTCCATATGGAAGATCAGATATGGGCTTTTACATGACAAAGCCGCCAACTCTGACACACGCCTAGTCCAAGCTAAGGCCAAAAGCATGACCACTTTTCACGTGAGATATTTTAGCTCCACGGTCTTAAGTGGCTCAAACCAGTGAGATTTTAGGAATCCAACACACGTTAAGATCCCAAGGTGCCACTGGAGGTACAAAAGGGGCTGAATATGCAGCACCCCTGTAACAACGTCCGAACTTCAGGCAGTGAAGCCAGTTCTTTTTGAGAGAAAAAGGGATAGGGCCGAAATCTTGGCCTTTATGGATCCTAATTTTAGGCCCATAGCCACTCCTGACTGTAGGAAGTGCAGGAATCGATCCCCCTGGAATTCCTCTGTAGGGCCTTCCCGGCCACACACCAAGCAACCTATTTTCCCCATATACAGTGAAAAAGTCTTGCTGTCACGTCTTTCCTAGCCTTTATCAGCGTAGGAATAACTGCATCCAGAATGCCCTTTTCCGCTAGGATCCGGCGTTCAACCGCCATGCCGTCCAACGCAGCCGCGGTAAGTCTTGGATCAGACAGGGTCCCTGTTGCAACATGTCCTGACTGAGAGGCAGAGGCCATGGGTCCTCTGAGAGCATTTCTTGCAGTTCCGGGTACCGAGTCTTTCTTGGCCAATCCGGAGCAAAGAATATTGTTCACACTCCTCCGTTTATTACAATTCTTAGCCCTTGGGTCTGAGAGGAAGAGGAGGGAATATATAGACCGACTGGAACACCCACGGTGTTACTAGTGCGACCACAACTATCGCCTGAGAGTCCCTTGACCCAGCGTAAAACCTTTTTTATCTTTTTATTGAGGTGGGACGCCATGTAGTCCACCTGAGGCAGTTTCCATCAATTTGCAAAACTGCGTGAAGACTTCCTGATGAAGTCACCACTTTCCCGGGTGGAGGTCGTGTCCACTCCCGGAATGAACACTGCTGACAGTGCGCTTACTTGATTCTCCGCACAGCGAAGAATTCTGGTGGCTTCTACCCTCGCCACCCTGCTCCTTGTGCCGCCCTGGCAGTTTACATGAGCCCCTGCGGTCTGACTGGATCAGAACCGGTTGGTCGCGAAGCAGGAACTCCGCTTGACTTAGGGCGTTGTATATGGCCCTTAGTTCCAGGATATTGATGTGAAGGCAAGTCTGTTGGCTTGACCACAAACCTTGGAATTTACTTCCCTGTGTAACTGCCCCCCACCCTCGGAGGCTTGCATCCATGGTCACCAGGACCCAGTCCTGAATGCCGAATCTGCGGCCCTCGAGAAGGTGAGCACTCCGCAGCCACCACAGGAGAGACACCCTGGCCCTGGGGGATAGGGTGATTAACCGATGCATCTGAAGATGTGATCCGGACCACTTGTCCAGTAAGTTCCATTGTCCTTGCATGGAACCAGCCGAAGGGGATGGCCTCGTATGATGCCATCATCCTTCCCAGGACTCGAGTGCAGTGATGCACTGACACCTGTTTTGGTTTTCAATGGATTCCTGACCAGTGTCATGAGCTCCTGAGCTCTCTCTATCGGGAGATAAACCCTCTTCTGGTCTGTGTCTAGGATCATGCCTAGGCGAGGCAGATGAGCTGTAGGAACCAACTGCGACTTCGGAATATATAGAATCCAGTCGTGTTGCCGTTTCACTTCCAGAGAAGGTGATACGCTGTCCAGCAACTGCTCTCTTGATCTCGCTTTTATGAGGAGATCATCCAAGTATGTGATAATAGTGACACCTTGCTTTCGCAGGAGCACCATCATATCCGCCATTACCTTGGTGAAATTGGTAATGACAATCCCGTACCGCAATTCTGAGGTACGCCTGATGAGGTGGATAAATGGGGACACGAAGGTATGCATCCCTTATGTCCCGATTCATTTCAGGCTTGCAATGACCGCTCTTAGCGATTCCATCTTGAACCTGAACCTTCTCAGGTATATGTTCAGGGATTTTAATACAATATGGGTCTAACCGAACCGTCTGGTTTCGGGATTATAACATGGTCGAATAATAACACCCTCTTGTTGAAGGAGGGGACCCTTGACCACAACCTGTTGAAGATACAATTTACGAATTGCAGTTAACACTGGCTCCTTCTCTTGGGGGGAAGCCCGCCGGGCCCTCGCTGAGGGGGCATCTTCTCACAGTCCAGCCTTTATCCCTGCGATACAATTTCTATTGTCCAGGGATCTAACAGGGAGTGAACCCACTTGTGGCTGAACTTACGAAGGCGTGTCCCCACCGGGCCTAGCTCCGCCTGTGGAGCCCCAGCGACATGCGGTGGATTTTTGTAGAGGCCGGGGAGGACTTCTGTTCCTGGGGACTAGCTGTGTTGTACAGCTTCTTTCCTCTGCCCCCCAGCTCTGACAAGAAAGGACGCACCTCAGACTTTCTTGTTTCTTTATTCGAAAAGCTGCATTTAATAATGTCGTGCTTTCCTAGGCTGTGCAGGAATATAAGGCAAAATATCAGAATTACCAGCTATAGCTGTGGAGACCAGGCCCGAGAACCTTTCTCCACACAATCCTCAGCCTTCCATATGCCTCTTAAGTCGGCATCATCTGTCCAATGTATATTCTACAGAACACGTCAAGCAGAAATCGACATAGCTTTTGTCTCTAGGACCCAGTATACTCATGTCCCTTTGGGCATGCTTTATAATTATATATCTATCACTTAAGACAGCATCTTAAAATATTTATATGCATACTAGGGTCTCAATCTCTGCTGATAAGGTACCTGTCCACGCTGCCACAGCGCTATAAACCCATGCCGACACAATCGCCGGTCTGGGTAGTATACTAGAATGTGCACACTATCTGCAGGATCCCTGAGAATAGCTAGTGCAAACAGGACACCCAAGGGGAAGATTCTCAACACATCCTGGCCCTAGTGGGGAAAGGATACAGCCTGAGAATTCTCTTGTGGGAAGCTGCCGTCTCTTGTCTGGAGATTCCCGCTCTTTTTCCTCATGAGAGGAGGGAAATTTACCTCAGCATTCTTCCCCTTAACATGTGTACTCTCGTGTCAGGGACAGATGAGTCATCAGTGATATGCAAATCATCTTTTATTCCAATAATCATATATTGAATATCTTTTAGCCCTCTTGGCTGTAACTTTGCATTATCGTAGTCGACAGTGGAGTTAAACTCCGTGTCGATACTTTGTTATTTTGGATAGTGAACATAGAGAGACTCTGAAGGACTCTGTGACATAGGGACAGACCAGGGTAGATTTACTTTCTGTTCCCTAACCTTTTGTGCAATAATTTTACCTCAGCACTTACACATATCCAAACAGGTGTCGGCGTTGTCGACGGAGACACCCTCCCACACACATATCCGCTCTATCACCTCCTTATAGGAGCCTTTTACCTCAGACATGTCGACACACGCGTACCGACACACCACACACACAGGGGATGCTCTATTTGAAGACAGTTCCCCCACAAGGCCCTTTGGAGAGACAGAGAGAGAGTATGCCAGCACACACCACAGCGCTATATAATACAGGGATGTACACTATACTGAGTGATTTTTCCCCTATAGCAGCTTATATACACAGTTTTGCGCCTAAATTTATGTGCCCCCCCTCTCTTTTTTACCCTTTGTGTACCAGGATACTGCAGGGGAGAGCCTGGGGAGCTTCCTTCCAGCTGAGCTGTGAAGAGAAAATGGCGTCGGTGTGCTGAGGAAGAAGGCCTGGCCCCCTCAGCGGCGGGCTTCTGTCCTTTTATGTACTTTAATGGCGGGGGTTAATGCACATATACAGTTTATCAGACTGTATTATGTGCTTTTCGCCAAGTAAGGTAATCTAATTGCTGCCCAGGGCGCCCCCCCCCCCCAGCGCCCTGCACCCATCAGTGACCGGAGTGTGTGGTGTGCTAAGGGAGCAATGGCGCACAGCTGCAGTGCTGTGCGCTACCTTAATGAAGACCGGAGTCTTCAGCTGCCGATTTTCAACTTATCTTCGTTCTTCTGGCTCTGCAAGGGGGACGGCGGCGCGGCTCCGGGACCGGACGACCGAGGACTGGGCCTGTGTTCGATCCCTCTGGAGCTAATGGTGTCCAGTAGCCTTAGAAGCCCAAGCTAGCTGCAAGCAGGTAGGTTCGCTTCTCTCCCCTCAGTCCCACGTAGCAGTGAGTCTGTTGCCAGCAGATCTCACTGAAAATAAAAAACCTAACAAATACTTTCTTTTCTAGGAAGCTCAGGAGAGCCCCTAGGGTGCATCCAGCTCTGGCCGGGCACAGATACTAACTGAGGTCTGGAGGAGGGGCATAGAGGGAGGAGCCAGTGCACACCAGATATAGTACCTAATCTTTCTTTTAAGAGTGCCCAGTCTCCTGCGGAGCCCGTCTATACCCCATGGTCCTTACGGAGTACCCAGCATACACTAGGACGTCAGAGAAATATTAATAAGAATAATTCAGAAGACCCTCACCATCCCCCCAACCCTGTTGTTATTCATCACTTCACTTTATCTACTCTCATCACCACCCGATCACTATCCACCAAAACATCATTAATCATACCTGTTACGTTACGCAGCATAAGCAGCAGATACAGTAGGAGACGTGAAGTCTTTGCATCTGATGCAACAACTCCCAGTCACCGATAAGCTGGAATCATGCAATTCGGTGACTAGGTGAACGCAGAACTGAATCCCATTCTCTGTGTCTGGGAGCCTCTGCATCAAGTATTTAGGAGCAGGGACTGCTCGTGCTGTGTAAGACAAATGGCAGGAAAAGGATCGGACTGCAAGTCCTGTATGTACACTCCCTCCTACCAAACAAAACAGATGACAATGGACCATACCGATTGGTACAAGCTGGGCCCAAAAGTCAATGGGCTGGCACCTGGCCCCCTTTACCCATGTATAATGTTCATGGTACACCCATGGCAGATAATACACCACTGCAATTCCTTCCACTTCACTGTCTAATATAGGCACTCCTGATTGATAGGCACTTTCAATTTGAATTAAGAACCCATTTGTAAAGTATTTAGTACTAACTCTTCTGTTATCATTGATTCTTATCCATCAATAAAGCTACTACTTTGTAAGTACATTATTCAATGTGTTTTTTTAAATCTCAAAGACAGTCACTGTTATAAAGGATTAAAAAATGATGATTAATCAGTATCACAAATTCTATAACACAACTCCACTGAGTGAGGCCCTCTGCGGAGAAACAGCCTGGGGGTTGGGAATGGGGGATTATGAGGTACTTCTTTGAGAAAAACCAGGCAAGTACAGTACGTTGGTCTGAGGACTGATCTTGGGCATGTCTGATATACAGCACAAGCTCTGTGTGAGGCAATGTCAGTCCTGCAGTGCTTTGTAATAAAAAAGGGATCATTCTCACACATTGAAGGACACTGAGAAAGTCAGAAGCAGGTGATCAGTGTCAGGTAGTTCTGACGACATATGCAATTTTCACATATAGTTATACAGCATTTGTCAGAGTAAATTATACAAACTAATATACACATAATATTAGATTTAAGGCAGATTTCTCATACGTCCTAGAGGATGCTGGGGACTCCAAAAGGACCATGGGGTATAGACGGGATCCGCAGGAGCCATGGGCACACTATAAGACTTTGAATGGGTGTGAACTGGCTCCTCCCTCTATGCCCCTCCTCCAGACTCCAGTTAGACTCTGTGCCCAGAGAGACTGGACACACACCAGGGGAGCTCTCCTGAGTTTCTCTGAGAAAATACTTTTTTAGGTTTATTGTTTTCAGGGAGCACTGCTGGCAACAGGCTCCCTGCATCGTGGGACTGAGGGGAGAGAAGCAGACCTACTTCTGTGAGTTTCAAGGCTCTGCTTCTTAGGCTACTGGACACCATTAGCTCCAGAGGGTCTGATCACTTGGTTCGCCTAGCTGCTCGTTCCCGGAGCCGCGCCGTCACCCCCTCACAGAGCCAGAAGAAAGAAGCCGGGTAAGTATTAGAAGAACAGAAGACTTCAGTGACGGCAGAAGACTTCAGTGTCTCTGAGGCGCCGCGCAGCAGTCGTGCTGCGCGCCATTGCTCCCACACACAAGCGGCACTACACAGGTGCAGGGCGCGGGGAGGCGCCCTGGGCAGCAATTATACCTCATATATATATCCTGGCAAAGAGGTATACAGTGCATAGGCACTGTATACAGACCCCCGCCTGTATAAAAATGTGAAAAACTAGCGGGACTGAAGCACGCCGATAAGGGGGCGTGGCTTAGCCCTCACAATTCTATCCAGCGCCATTTTCTCCTCACAGAGGCGCTCGCCCCGCCAAAACACTGTTGAACAGCTCACAGTGTAAAACGAGGGGGGGCACAGTTGTTTAGTGCAATACAGGTACTAAAATGAAGCACTATATATATAATGAGTGTGTGGTAAATGGGTTGGTAAACGGTTTCTGTGTTTTCCCTGTCAGATACTGGGATCTACCCATTATAGTAAGTGTAATGTCGTTGGGTGTTTAGTACACGTGTGTCGGCATGTGTGAGTGCTCTGCCACAAACAGCTATGGGAATCCCTCTGTCGGCACTGCCGACTCCTGATGGTACTTGATTCATGAGATTAAGTGTCAGCATGTCAGTAGTTGTAAGCTTTTCCAAAGAAAACACTATATGGGAGACACAGACGTATGTGGGTGACCCTGTCGGCACCAACTAATATGACTGGGTATAAGTTAACATGATAATGTAAAAAAGCTATACCTGTATATGTATATATATATATATATATATATATATATATATTTATGTATATGTATGGTACGGTTACATTGAGCTGTAGCTCGAGCACAGACGTGGTAATATTTGTGGGGGCGTAATATTAAAATTATGTATATATTTCCCTCAGACCCCTCGGGGTCACAAAAATTTTATTTTGCCCAGTTACTACTCCCTGTTGTCGACACGAATACTATGTCTTATGTCGACCATAATGTTTCCTGATTAGATCCACAACATCGGCATTCAGTACATGTTCATACGCATTAAAAACGCATTAATGTCACTAGGGACCCTGCTGTTCCTGACAAAAATATATATATGTATATGAGATATGTATTTATAGATATACGTGTGTATATGTGTATTTAAATGTGTATTTTTATACAAAAAATTTATAATGAATGCTGAAGTAAACTTTTCCTTCTCATGTGCTGGTCGCTCTGTTGAATAGCTCTAGGTCAGCCGTGACAAGATGGTTTCAAATCATCACGAGGAGTCCGAGAGTTTATTCTTTTCCCGCCATGGATAGAATAAAATGAGAGTCAACCCCTGTTCTGCATGGGGCCCTGTCACAAAGGATCGTTTACAGGAAGCTAAGTGATTTTTTAATTATATGCTTTAATTATACTTGCATTGCATGCGCAGGGGGGAGAAATTGTATTCAGAAATGGTCGGTTACTTGGTCATCCGATATAATTACCCTGAGGAGAGATGTGTTACCCCTTGAGTTGGGTCATGTCAAGGACATTGCAACATACTACCGTGCGACTACAAGGGATGGGACTCTTGGGTGCGCGGACCACTTCCATGGTGGTCTCGGCTAGGAGGGCATTGTGGATTCACCAAAGAGATGCAAATGCTGAATCCGAAAAGAAGTGGAGTCTCTTCCCCATGAAGGGAAGCCTGGTTGGTGATGGCCTTGTTCATATGCTCTAGGCAGGTGCCACGGGTAAGTTTACATTCCTTGCCCTATGTTCCCTCACAACGGTTAGTGACGCATTGTTGTAGGATGCAGTCATTTCGACCGAATAAATAAGGATTCCCCTTTCTTTGGACCAGAAATCATCCGTTGTTTTCTGCCACGTCCACCGTGGGACGTTGGGTCTATCTTGCGGGGGCCCACACAGGTGGGACCTCGTCTATAACTCTTCAGTCAGTTCTGGAAAGGACATGGACCAGTGAGTTAAGGATAGAGTCCCTAGGGGGACATACGGGAGTTCCAGACGTTCCACTCACTGATTTTTCAAATCTACCTTACCGATCCTCCTCATGACAGGGTGATAGTATGTGACGCAGTACAAGAGTTGTGGCTGGATCAGGTCATTGTCCTCTTGTTCCGGTCATAAAAAAAAGAAAAAAAAAAAGAAAAGAAGAAGCTGAGGTTCAAGCTTTTTCATGCTCCTGAGGCCGGACGACTCGGTCAGACAAATCCCAATTTTTTCCTACTTAATCTTCATGAGGAAATCTCTCATGGCAGGGTTCTCCACTCTGAACGTGGAGTAAGGAGGTCTAATTAAGGTTTCTTCCGCTTTAGGCTTTACTGAGGTTTGCGATTCAGGTTTGTTGTTACCATTTCACCAGGGTGATGCCGGTGGGATGGGTTTCCTTCGATAGTAAGGAGTCATATTTATTCTGTACTGGATCGCTCTCCGAATTAGGGAGAGATCAAGAAGCCAAATGGTGCGAAACGTTGTTTTTCTCCTTGACAGTTCTTCAACAACAGGACTTGCCAGCATCTCTGTTGGTCCCAACGACGCGGTGATCGGCTTGGGCAATATTATTAGAGGCAGATCTGAGAAGAGTTTATTTGCTTTCAAAAAAAAAAAAAAAGGGGAAGCTCTGAGAATTCAGGGTCTGGCAGACCTGTAACGGTGACAATCCGTCGATACAGTCAGTTGCTGAAAAAGATGGTTGGGGCCTACGAGGCCATTCAGTGGGCAGGTTCCAGGCCTGAGTGTTTAGCGGGACCTGTTGGACAAGTGGTCCGGTTTCCACCGGGGATAATCATGGTTTCAAGACCAATATGTTGATCCTGTGGTAGCGGCGTAATTCTCACTGAGGACAAGTGTCATGTTAGGATGCTTGTCGCCCCATTAACGGTCTAGAGTTAAGGGTCGTTTATAACGGTTTTCTACAGACAAAAACCGAAAGGGCAGAAGCCAGAAAGATTTTCCGATAGGCGACAAAAAAATTTACGCGCTATATCAGCAATGTTCGTTCCAAGAGTGGACAACTGGGAAGCAGACTTCTTCGGCGGACACGTTCTCCATTCAGGAAGGTTGAGTCTTCATCAAGTGGTTTTTCAAAGAAGTGATAAGTCTTTGGAGAATTTCGCAAATAGACAAGATGGCGTCTCGCCTCGACAAGAAACTTCAGAAATTTTGTTACGGGTCGGGGGTCCCCTCAAGCAATAGCTGTGGACACCCTAGTGACACCGTGGGTGTTTCGGTCGGTCTATGTGTTCCCTCCACTTCCACTCTTTCCAAAAATGTTAAAGATTATAAGAGGAACAAGAGTTCAGATGATCCTCCTTGTTCCAGACTAGTCAAGGAGGGCTGGTATCCGGATCTTCAGCATTTTACTCATAGGGGAGCTTTGACCTTTTTCCTCTGCGAGAGGATCTGTTATGGCAGGGGCCGTGGGTGTTCCAAAGCTTACCGCAATTTCCATTGACGACTTGGAGATTGAACGTCGGATCCCAGCTCGGAAGGGTATTTCCAGTGAGGTCTTCCCTACTTTCTTCAGTCAGAAAAGAAGTAACGTAATATCATTACCACAATATTTGGGGGGGAAATTTTCTGTCTTGGTGTGAATCCAAGAAGGTTCCTACGGAAGAATTCCAGTTGGATCGTTTCTCCCTTCTTTTCTTACAAGATCGTGCGGAGGCGATCTTTGGTTGGGCTAGATTACGGTTCGGATTTCAGCCTTATCGGGTTTCTTCCAAGAAACAATTGGCCTCCTTTCCAGAGTTTAATACTTTCGTAAAAGGAGTCTAACACATCCATCCTCCCTTTGTGCCTCTGTGACACCATGGGATCTTTACGTGGTGTTGCAGTTCCTGCAATTTCTTTGGTTGAACTTTTCAGTATGGTTAAGTTGAAATTCCTCAATTGGAAAGTGGTCATGCGGTTGACCTTGGCATCCGCAGGCGGGTGTCTGTGTTGGCGGTTTGGTCTCACAAGAGCCCTGTTTAATCTTCCATGAAGATAGAGCGGAGTTGAGAACTCGGCAGCAGTTTCTGTCAAAAGTGGTTTCATCGGTTTCACTTGAACCAACCTATTGTGGTGCCGGTGGCTACTGAAGCCTGGGCGACATCGGAGTATCTCGATGTGGTCGGAATTTTGAAAATTTGGGTTGCCAGATTGGCTCAGATCAGGAAAACGGAAGGTCTGTTATCCTATATGCTCCCAACAAGATTGGGGTTCCTGTTTCCAAGCAGACTATTGCACGCTGGATCTGAATTACGATTAAGCTTGCTCGTTTTACGGCTGGATTGCAAAATCGGTGAAGGCCCATTCTACCAAGAAGGGGGGCTCATCCTGGGCGGCTAACCGGGGGGTCTCGGGTGTATAGCCTTGCAGAGCAGCGGCTTCGTCGGGTTCAAACAATTTTGCAAATATTCTACAAGTTTGATACCCTGGCAGTTGAGGCCCTCTTGTTTGGGCAATCGGTGCTGCAGAGTCATCCGCACTCTCCCGCCCATTCTAGAACTTTGGTATAGACTCCATGGTCCTTTTGGAGTCCCCAGCATCCTCCAGGACGTATGAGAAAATAGGATTTTATTACCTACCGGTAAATCCTTTTCTCTTAGTCCATAGAGGATGCTGGGCGCCCGTCCCAGTGCGTACTGTATCTGCAGTTATTGGTTATGGTTACACATGTTGTGTTTCCTTTCAGTCAGTCTGTTGCTGACGTTATTCATGCCATGGCATGCGGTATATTTTTATTGGTCGTGTTTACACACAGGTTGTGTTACATTTTCGGTCAGCATATTGCTGTATATTTTTCATGCCTTTGGCTGGTGTTCTATTGAATGCCACGGTCTGCGGCATGTTCAAGGTGTGAGCTGGTATGACACTCACCGTGTTTAAACAATAAATTATTTCCTCGAAATGTCCGTCTCCCTGGGCACAGTTTTATAACTGGAATCTGGAGGAGAGGCATAGAGGGAGGAGCCAGTTCACACCCATTCAAAGTCTTATAGTGTGCCCATGTCTCCTGCGGATCCCGTCTATACCCCATGGTCCTTTTGGAGTCCCCAGCATCCTCTACGGACTAAGAGAAAAGGATTTACCGGTAGGTATTAAAATCCTATTTTTAGCATATCTGAGGAATATCGTCCACTTTTTCCACTAGGCATATACCTAAGTAGCAATAAAGTACATTAGGCAATCTAATGCATCCAGATAGAGAAAATGAAGCAATGACAGCAGGGTTGGAATGACCCTCAGGGGTACAGGAAATCCCACGGTGGGCCCAACCGCCTGGGAGCCCACGTTATACTGTAGGGATCAGATTCCAGTTTGTGCACTTGAATTATACATTCCATATACTACATTATACTTCACAGGACTATGGTGTATTTTCTACAGTGCATTGCTGTTATTAATCTGATACATTATCATTCATGTACTAACAGTATTTACTATATATATCTATCAAGAGGTCCAGACCATGCACTCTCTACAGGGTCGGTTCCGGGGCTTCTGGCGCCCCGGGCGGCATTAGGGGGCATGGCTTCGTACAGGGGGCGTGGTCATTTACGCCCCCTGTACAGACTGAAATGATGTGCGGTGCGCGATGACGTCATCGCGCACCGCACAGCAAAGGTACTCTCCACGAAGGGAAACTAGACGCGTAGCCGTCTAGTTTCCCTTCCCAGCGGCAGCGGGGGGGGGGGGCAGCGGCCAGCGGCAGCAGGGGGGCAGCGGGCAGCACACAGCAGCAGCGGATCTTGCCCTGGTGCGGCGCCCTCCGAATGGCGCCCTGCGCCCTCCAGAAGGCGGCGCCCCGGGCAAAAGTCCTGCTTGCCCGTGGCAAGATCCGCTACTGACTCTCTAATGGTTAGCCAAGCATCTGCGGTGGCTGGCCACACCAACTCTGGAGGGTGAACACACCCCTAAACATGGGCTCCTACTACTGCATTCCCCTGGTGGGCCCTTCATGCCCTAGTCCTACTCTGAATGACAGTATTTATCTCCCATCTCATTAAAATGTATTTATAGAGCAGAGGAAAGCAACCTGTGATTCTACGTCTGTTGTGAAACTTCTCTCTTTCATTGTCACAGCATGCATGAACCAAATATGGACCATAATTACAGCTCTCCATCTCTCCACCTGTGTCTGCACGAGAAAGTTGTGCTATGTAAAATGAAATGGGAATTATACATATAGAGCTTAATGCCTCTGGACTTGAGGCACTACTAAGGAGATAATCTACATATGATATGTTATTAGTACTTTAGTTGTACTGTAATATATATATATTTTTACTGATTATTATTTTCTGATTAATATTTTCACCTATTTGTTACTGACTCGTTAAATTTACCAGGTTATTCTGTTATCCAACCTAGGTCCATGCCTGAGGCCAAGTTGGCACTTAGGGGCCCAGATTATTCTGAGTGAACAGAAGAGAGCAGGGGGCCCCAAACTACAATGGTGCCTAAGGCCCCATGGGTAATCAGACTGCCTTTGGCAACCCATCAGGAAGAACTATGCATAGACTATACTATCATGAGTAATATTTTGGCTCTTACTAGTATAAAATGAGTGTAGAATTGAAATAATAAGAATTTACTTACCGATAATTCTATTTCTCGTAGTCCGTAGTGGATGCTGGGGACTCCGTCAGGACCATGGGGAATAGCGGGCTCCGCAGGAGACAGGGCACATCTAAAAAGCTTTTTAGGTCACATGGTGTGTACTGGCTCCTCCCCCCATGACCCTCCTCCAAGCCTCAGTTAGGTACTGTGCCCGGACGAGCGTACACAATAAGGAAGGATCTTGAATCCCGGGTAAGACTCATACCAGCCACACCAATCACACCTGTTGCCATATAGACCATTACATAACAATATAATTTAGTAGGTACCAAAGTTAGAACAAATTATGTAAATTAAAT
Organism: Pseudophryne corroboree; assembly: GCF_028390025.1. Taxonomy (NCBI): domain Eukaryota; kingdom Metazoa; phylum Chordata; class Amphibia; order Anura; family Myobatrachidae; genus Pseudophryne; species Pseudophryne corroboree. Next base: position 178,229,309 of record NC_086450.1, on the reverse strand, counting down.
AATATGATTTATTACCCAATGTGATTTTAACCAGTTAAGAGTGTGTGTATATATATATATTATTGTAAGGTATAACTTAAATAGGTTTGAAGGTATTAGTCTTATGTTTTGAGAATTTAGTAGCATGTATTTCTGTGTGTTTTACTGCAAGATTATGGGTCATTATGTAAGAGACAGGTTTTCTCTGTGTAAGCCATATAGCCAGAATACACAATATATTGAGCATTACACAAATTCATCCCTTCCATTCCATTATTCATATCTGTATTAATCAAAGGATTAACGTCTGATCTGCGCTATACCAAGTACAATTAAATCAAAGTTTACATGATATGTAGATATATGTATACTGTATACTTTATTCACACACAGCAAATAAATAATCATAACTTGGTGGATAAAGTCAATAGGTCACCTAGCTCAGGTCTCATAATATGCAAACAGTTACTGGTATGAACAGGGTACATTGGAATTCACAATCAAAGATCTTCATACCTTTAGAGAGTACATCAACCAGCTGGCCTATTGTCCAGTTATACTGCTGGCCAGAGGCAATGATAATATAGGATCAAACGCACTATAAACAGGTCACAATCATTTATGCTAACACCCTAGGGCCTAGGCGAAATAGATCGTTTACACATCCATACAAAGGTAGATCTCTGATGGATAAAGGAATACCAAACTTTATGATCCCAAAATTCTCTACATGCTCACCACCGTGGGACGGAGTTAGCAGAGAACGTTTTATTACACTTTGGAATCTGTCAAAACCTATAATTATGTACTCCATTGGAAACTGTGGGCATATACTAGTTTTGAATTGGTAGAATATAGGATATAAGGGGCAGTCTGATAGATAGAGAGTTAGAAGGAGAGGAGGAAGGAACAAAGTCCAGAGGGAGTCAGGATCCTAAGACGGTAGCTATGAATTATGCCCTCACATATTCTTGCAAGTGTATAGTATGTGTATTAATTGTTTAAGTTTGTAAAACTGTTTGTGTTTTATGTATGTACCATGGTTAAGGAAGTTTAGATAAATTATAAGATTTATTATCATTGTGTTATCTTATCTTGTAATTTGTATCACCTATAATAAATGTACTAGACAAAATAGAGCTGGTATTCCAAGTCTTGAACTCATTTTCGGAATCACTAAAGTTATACATGAAATCTGCATATATTATATAAGGCTCTGCAAGTTGGGACAACTGACTTGTAGTCAAAGTATAGTACTTATATGTTCAATGAGCCAGGATTATATATCTCTGTAAAGTATATTTAGGCTTTGCCTGGAAATATTTCCTGGACAGTAGAGATATAGCTCCTTTAATCTGAGCCAATCACAGGTATGAAAATAGGAACGTCCACGCATTACATATTGTGTGATTGGACCAGTACTAAACATCACCCCTTTTGTTATGAGCCCACCTATTTGTAAGCCTATTATAATATATTTGCAGATATAAAATACATAAACCATTATATCAATATATGATATAATAAATATATGTTATATAAGATTCCATAAATCAACATTGGCGACCACGGAAGGGACTTGGAATTATTCAGTATCAATTTTGACTAAATACAATATTTAGGGGCAGCGCAAGGGCTACAGCCCCTGAACAAACCACCCAGATCTTTACAGATGGTTCATGTTTTTATGTACATGGGTCACCCCATGCAGGTTTTGGTCTGTACATAATGCATCCCCAAACCACACCACAATCTGTTTTTCGATCTTGTGATGTAAAGTCTGCACAGTACGCTGAGCTGGCAGCAGTAGCACATGCCCTTGAATTATTCCAAGACCACAAACATGAAATCGCATTGTACTCGGACTCAGCATGGGTGTGTAATGCCCTTACTGAATTTTTGCCCTTTTGGCAAACTCATCAGTATACCTCATCTGATGGAAGCCCTCTTAAATATGCAGACCTTCTCCAGTACATAGTTTCCCTGGCACAGAGTCTAACACATGTCCCCTGGGTCTGTAAAGTCAAAGGGCATTCACCTGCATCACCACACCATGAACAGAATGAAATGTCTGACCTTTTAGCCAAACAAGGGGCACAAGAGGGGGAGCTGTGGCAGATACCGAAAGCAAGCCCAGAGCCAAAAGTGTGCCCTCTTGTATGTGCAGTGGCAAAAAGGCCAGAGATGATAAATGCACCAGACATTTCAGAGATCCAAATGCAGGACCCTGAAATTAAAGAAATCATACAAAAGTTGAGGAATGAGGAGTTGGACTTAACAGAGGGAAATACATTGGCAAAACACACACCAAATCTAACACTAACAGAGGACAAGGAAATGCTTATCCACAATGGGGAAGATACAACATGGGTAGTCCCAAAAGAGTACAGGAATGAAATGATATATCTTGTACACGACCTCCCCACAGGTGGACACCAGGGTGTAGAAAAGACACAGCAGAGACTAAAAACAATAGGTTGGTGGCCAGATATGGTAAAAGATGTACAGCAATACTGTGACAACTGTGTGGTATGTGCCCAAGTTAACCCAGCACCTAGAAAGATAAATGCTCCACTGAGAATCCAGAGAAGGGAAGGTCCCTGGAATGCCTTACAAATTGATTACATGGGCCCTCTGCCTGCCACAGCTAAAAATAACAAATACGTGTTGGTTGTGACTGACCTATTTTCAAAATGGGTAGAAATTTTTCCCTCTAAAAGTAACACAGCCCTGAGCACAGCAAAAATTCTGGTTGATCAGATATTCACACGGTGGGGCCTTCCAACATCGGTTGAATCAGACCAAGGTTCACATTTCACAGGTAATGTGATGCAAACATGCCTGGAAATGCTGGGAATAAAACAAAGCTTCCATGTCCCTTTTCATCCTGAATCTTCTGGACAGGTGGAACGTGCCAACAGACAGATCAAAACTATGTTGAGAAAGTTTGTTGGCATAAATGGTAAGAACTGGGATAATTTGCTACCCCTAGTGGCAATGGCAATAAGGGCCACACCTTCATCAGCGACCCGATTGACCCCCTTTGAATTAATGACAGGCAGGCAAATGAGATTGCCAGAGCACCTTTGGATAGATCTACACACCCCTACTATTGATAGACTATCAATGGATCAGTACCTTACAAAACTGCAAAAAGCACTCACAGAGGTTCATCTGTTTGCAGCACAGCAGTTAGGGAAAGCACAGAGAAAAGCAAAGGCTTATTTTGACAAAGGTGTAAGAGAAAATTGTTGGGAAGTTGGAGAAAGGGTCATGTTTCTAGAACTCCGACCCACAGACCATGGTCTGGGCAAGAAATGGAGAGGACCATTTTCAATAGTGGACAGACTGAGTCCCTCAGTATACAAATTAAGAATCAACAATGCAAAGAAAGTGCAGGACAAATGGGTACATGCCAATCAGATTAAACTGTACAAAGGAGAAGGGTCAACTGAGTAGCGCATCTCTCTTTCTTTCTTATAATTTTATTTTGTTTTGTTTTGGTTTTACAGAAAAATGAGAATCCCGACTTTGGTCCTGTCCTTCGTGGTGAGCCTCCAGATCCAGTGTACCAGTGAGGTCAACATTTCAATTAGAGTGGAAGCCAATCCGATTCACTGTAAAGAGGGAGAATCCATCCTCCTTCCAGTGTCAGTACAAGGCACAACAGGGAAACAGGTATCCTGGTGGGGCCCAGCAGACAAAGAAATTAAAGCCTGGGATAATGGAAACGCAGGAAACTCACCACATTACATGGGTAGAATACATGTTTTTCCAAATGGATCACTATTGCTTAGCCATGCAAACCCTACAGACACAGGAACCTGGATATATGGTTTTATCATCCCCATTCCCATGTATGGGAATCCACCCACAGTAAAGAGGACTTATGTTCCTGGGAGCATCACACTGAATGTGTCCCAGAAAAGAGACCCTACTCCCCCAAGTACCACAACAAAGGCTAAATCACTGCCATCTACTAAAACAGCTGAGTGCCCACCAACAAGTGAAGGACCCACAAGTGGCCTTACTGCCACCTCCATTCCTGGTTCCTTGATAAACAATGTACAATATATACATGTACCAGTAGTCCTAAATCTATCAAAATGGAATATGGCAGAATTTGGTTATTGTGTAAATAGTAATGTTTCTTTATTCTATGCTTCATTACTAGTAGATATTGTTGCTTCTCACCAGAGCAGAACTCAAGACCCATACACAGGACAGGCAACCCCTAACCAAAAAGGTATTTTTAGATCCAGGAAATTACAAAGCTTAGATGGGATCATTGGATCCATCCCTGGACTGTTTGGTTCCGGGATGTCAATTTGGAATAGGGCGGATTTGGAAGTCATCCGCAGACACATAGGCAATTTTGAGCAGAAAGAGGGGCAATATGTTTTGAAGCCTGTCCTGCAGGGCATTGAGGGTCTGGCCAGTGAAGAAAAATTTACTGTTTATAACATGCATGATATAGCAAGATTGTTTTCAGAGACCCAAGCCAAGATAAACGAAATCATTGAACTGAACAATAGAGAAGCCAGACAAAATCAGGTGGGGAAAGAAATAATATGCACTGCATATGGTAATTATGTCCTCAACGCAATCACACATGTAATTAGACACCTACAATCTGGTAGAATACCTGACATTTTAAGAGATAATGACCTGACCAATTGGTATTGCTCGCAATCTGACATTGGGCATGGGGAAAATACCCCAAGAGATGGTTGCAGACCTCTGCCCATCTCCACAATTAGGAATTTAGGCACTGTGACCCCCCACCCAAATAGAGGTTCACCCCGTTGTTACAACAAGCAGCAACCTTGTGCAGTCAGCGATATCCTATATGTCTCCTTTACCATTTCTCTACCTGTGTTCGACCCAAGCAAGTCTTTATTTGACAAACTGTCTACAGTTCACTCCATTGGATATTTGGAAAAGGACATTTACAAAGAGCGGCTGGACCTACCAGAACTACTGGTCCGAGTCGACGACATCTGGAAAGTTCCACATACTGCTTGCTGTGCAGTCAAGGGAAACCAATACTTGTGTCGCTGCAATGTTTTCGAAATTGAGACGCCAATCTGCGGCCTAGAATCAAGTAAACCAAGTACCCTAATCACAGATATAAATGAACTTGCCACCATTCCCAGCAAAGATATGGATATGGGAGGACCTGAACACAGTGCAAAGCCAAATACATCAACCAGCTATACAGCCAGAGACATTGCTTGTCCAGTGCAGCTAACAAAATGGAGAACTCCAGCGGTGAAGGTTACATACAACATGGATGGACAGTACTGCATAGTCACAAATCACGGAGAGTTCTTGTATGGGGAAAAGTCATGTCCAGTGCCAAACCCAAATTTCTGCTTTAGCCCACATGAGTATACCACCATTGGTCAGACGGTTATCACCCCAATCCCCGTTTATGAAGAGGACATAAATATAGATAGTGAACCAGAAATCTCAAACCTTGGAGAATATATACCTGTGTTCAACATACACATAGATAGTTTAACCTTAGATTTACAGAAACTCCTGGATAGGAAAGACACACACATAGTTCAAATTAATAACATGGTTGAGAAGGCAGATGCCACACTAAATAAATTACTGCATGATGGAGATTTTGAAATAACCATGACAAACACCTGGCTGGAGATTGGTTTAAAGGGCTTGCTGATCGGTCAAACAATCTTGCTAATCATTTTAATTTCACTGATATTGTGGCTTAAGCGCCTTATAAGGCAGGAACGCAGTAAGCTAGAAAAACTGGTAGATGCAAGATATAAGCAATTATTATGTTAATGTATGTGTGGCCATCATCATCAATTCTCACGGCCACAAGGGGGCGACTGTTGCCATATAGACCATTACATAACAATATAATTTAGTAGGTACCAAAGTTAGAACAAATTATGTAAATTAAATAATATGATTTATTACCCAATGTGATTTTAACCAGTTAAGAGTGTGTGTATATATATATATTATTGTAAGGTATAACTTAAATAGGTTTGAAGGTATTAGTCTTATGTTTTGAGAATTTAGTAGCATGTATTTCTGTGTGTTTTACTGCAAGATTATGGGTCATTATGTAAGAGACAGGTTTTCTCTGTGTAAGCCATATAGCCAGAATACACAATATATTGAGCATTACACAAATTCATCCCTTCCATTCCATTATTCATATCTGTATTAATCAAAGGATTAACGTCTGATCTGCGCTATACCAAGTACAATTAAATCAAAGTTTACATGATATGTAGATATATGTATACTGTATACTTTATTCACACACAGCAAATAAATAATCATAACTTGGTGGATAAAGTCAATAGGTCACCTAGCTCAGGTCTCATAATATGCAAACAGTTACTGGTATGAACAGGGTACATTGGAATTCACAATCAAAGATCTTCATACCTTTAGAGAGTACATCAACCAGCTGGCCTATTGTCCAGTTATACTGCTGGCCAGAGGCAATGATAATATAGGATCAAACGCACTATAAACAGGTCACAATCATTTATGCTAACACCCTAGGGCCTAGGCGAAATAGATCGTTTACACATCCATACAAAGGTAGATCTCTGATGGATAAAGGAATACCAAACTTTATGATCCCAAAATTCTCTACATGCTCACCACCGTGGGACGGAGTTAGCAGAGAACGTTTTATTACACTTTGGAATCTGTCAAAACCTATAATTATGTACTCCATTGGAAACTGTGGGCATATACTAGTTTTGAATTGGTAGAATATAGGATATAAGGGGCAGTCTGATAGATAGAGAGTTAGAAGGAGAGGAGGAAGGAACAAAGTCCAGAGGGAGTCAGGATCCTAAGACGGTAGCTATGAATTATGCCCTCACATATTCTTGCAAGTGTATAGTATGTGTATTAATTGTTTAAGTTTGTAAAACTGTTTGTGTTTTATGTATGTACCATGGTTAAGGAAGTTTAGATAAATTATAAGATTTATTATCATTGTGTTATCTTATCTTGTAATTTGTATCACCTATAATAAATGTACTAGACAAAATAGAGCTGGTATTCCAAGTCTTGAACTCATTTTCGGAATCACTAAAGTTATACATGAAATCTGCATATATTATATAAGGCTCTGCAAGTTGGGACAACTGACTTGTAGTCAAAGTATAGTACTTATATGTTCAATGAGCCAGGATTATATATCTCTGTAAAGTATATTTAGGCTTTGCCTGGAAATATTTCCTGGACAGTAGAGATATAGCTCCTTTAATCTGAGCCAATCACAGGTATGAAAATAGGAACGTCCACGCATTACATATTGTGTGATTGGACCAGTACTAAACATCACCCCTTTTGTTATGAGCCCACCTATTTGTAAGCCTATTATAATATATTTGCAGATATAAAATACATAAACCATTATATCAATATATGATATAATAAATATATGTTATATAAGATTCCATAAATCAACACACCGTACAACTTGTGATCTGAACCCAGTTAACAGTATGATAACAAAACGAAGTAGCCTCCGAAAAGATGGCTCACAACAATAGTAATAACCCGATTTTTGTAACAATAACTATGTACAAGCATTGCAGACAATCCGCACTTGGGATGGGCGCCCAGCATCCACTACGGACTACGAGAAATAGAATTATCGGTAAGTAAATTCTTATTTTCTCTAACGTCCTAGTGGATGCTGGGGACTCCGTCAGGACCATGGGGATTATACCAAAGCTCCCAAACGGGCGGGAGAGTGCGGATGACTCTGCAGCACCGAATGAGAGAACTCCAGGTCCTCCTTAGCCAGAGTATCAAAATTTGTAAAATTTTACAAACGTGTTCTCCCCTGACCACGTAACTGCTCGGCAAAGTTGTAATGCCGAGACTCCTCGGGCAGCCGCCCAGGATGAGCCCACCTTCCTTGTGGAATGGGCATCTACATATTTCGTCTGTGGCAGGCCTGCCACAGAATGTGCAAGCTGAATTGTACTACAAATCCAGCGTGCAATAGACTGCTTAGAAGCATGAGCACCCAGCTTGTTGGGTGTATACAGTATAAACAGCAAGTCAGACTTTCTGACTCCAGCCGTCCTAACTATATATATATATATATATTTTTAGGGCCCTGACCACGTCTAGTAACTTGGAGTCCTCCAAGTCCCTAGTAGCCGCAGGCACCACAAGAGGTTGTTTCAGGTGAAAACGCTGACACCCCTTTATGAAGAAACTGGAGACGAGTCCCAGTTCTGTCCTGTTCAAATGGAAAATTTTAATATGGGCTTTTGTAAGACAAAGCCGCCCATTCTGACAATCGCCTGGCCGAGGCCAGGGCTAACAACATGGTCACTTCCCATGTGAGATATTTGTCAATAGCATGGTCACTTTCCATGTGAGATATTTCAAATCCACAGATTTGAGCGGTTCAAACCAATATGATTTTAAGAAATCCCAACACTATGTTGAGATCTCACGGTGCCCCTAGGGGCACAAAAAAGCTGTATATGCAATACATCCTTTACAATCTGGACTTCAGGAACTGAAGTCAATTCTTTCTGGAAGAAAATCTACAGGGCCGAAATTTAAATGTTAATGAACCCCAATTTGAGGTCCAAAACACTCCTGTTTTCAGGAAGTGTAGAAATCGACCTAGTTGAATTTTCGTCGTGGAGCCTTCCTGGCCTCACCCACGCAACATATTTTCACCACATGTGGTGATGACGTTGTGCGGTCACCTCCTTCCTGGCTTTGACCAAGGTAGGTATGACCTCTTATGGAATGCCTTTTCCCCTCAGGATCCGGCATTCAACCGCCATGCCGTCAAACGCAGCCGCGGTAAGTCTTGGAATAGACATGGTACTTGCTGAATCAAGTCCCTTCTTAGCTCCCCAGGCCCTTAGTCCTCTGTGAGCATTTCTTGAAGTTCCGGGTACCAAGTCCCTCTTGGCCCATCCGGAGCCACTAGTATAGTTCATACTCCTCTATGTCTTATAATTCTCAATACCCTGGTTATGAGAAACAGAGGAGGGAACACATACACAGACTGGTACACCCACGGTGTTACCAGAACATCCACAGCTATCGCCTGAAGGTCTCATGACCTGGCGGAATACCTGTCCCGTTTTTTGTTCGGGCGGGACGCCATCATGTCCACCTTTGGACTTTGCCAACGGTCCACAATCATGTTGAAAAACTTCCCTATGAAGTTTCCACTCTCCCGGGTGGAGGTCATGCCTGCTAAGGAAGTCTGCTTCCCAGTCGTCCACTCCCGGAAAGAACACTGCTGACCGTGCTATCACATGATTTTCCGCCTAGCGAAAAATCCTTGCAGTTTTCACTGCCCTCCTGCTTCTTGTGCCGCCCTTCTGTTTACGTGGGCGACTGCCGTGATGTTATCCCACTGGATCAATACCGGCTGACCTTGAAGCAGAGGTCTAGCTAAGTTTAGAGCATTATAAATTTGCTCTAAGCTTATTTATGCGGAGAGAATTCTCCAGACTTAATCACACTTCCCTGGAAATTTTTTCCCTGTGTGACTGTTCCCCAGCCTCTCAGGCTGGCCTCCGTGGTCACCGGCATCCAATCCTGAATGCCGAATCTGCGGCCCTCTAGAAGATGAGCACTCTGTAATCACCACAGGAGAGACACCCTTTTCCTTGGATATAGGGTTATCCGCTGATGCATCTGAGGATGCGATCCGGACCATTTGTCCAGCAGATCCCACTGAAGAGTTCTTGCGGGAAATCTGCCGAATGGAATTGCTTCGTAATAAGCCACCATTTTTACCAGGACTCTTGTGCAATGATGCACTGACACTTTTCCTGGTTTTAGGAGGATCCCGATTAGCTCGGATAACTCCCTGGTTTTCTCCACTGGGAGAAACACGTTTTTCTGGACTGTGTCCAGAATCTTCCCTAGGAACAGTAGACGTGTCGTCGGAAAAAGCTGCGATTTTGGAATATTTAGAATCCACTCGTGCTGTCGTAGAACTACTTAAGATAGTGCTACTCCGACCTCCAACTGTTCTCTGGACCTTGCCCTTATCAGGAAAGCGTCCATGTTTCTTTTAAGAAAAATCCTCATTCCGGCCATTACCTTGGTAAAGACCCGGGGCGCCGTGGACAATCCAAACGGCAGCGTCTGAACTGATAGTGACAGTTCTGTACCAGGAACCTGAAGTACCCTTGGTGAGAAGGGCAAATTTGGACCTGTAGGTAAACGTCCCTGATATCCAGTGACATCATATCGTCCCCTTCTTCCTGGTTCGCTATCACTGCTTCGAGTGACTCCATCTTGATTTGAACGCTTGTATGTAAGTGTTCAAATATTTCAGATCTCACCGAGCCGGTTGGCTTCAGTACCACAATATAGTGTGGAATACTACCCCCTTCCTTGTTGTAAGAAGGGTACTTTGATTATCACCTGCTGGGAATACAGCCTGTGAATTGTGTGAGGGGGAGACGTCTCGAATTTCCAATGTACACCTGGGATATTACATGTAGGATCCCGGAGTTCCCTTGCGAGTGTTGCTGAAACTCTTGAGATGACCCCCTACCGCACCTGAGTCCGCTTGTACGGCCCCAGCATTATGCTGCGGACTTGGCAGAAGCCGTGAGGAGCTTCTGTTCCTGGGAATGAGCTGCTTGCTGCAGTCTTCTTCCCTTTCCTCTCCCCCTGGGCAGATATGACTGGCCTTCGCCCGCCTGCCCGTATGGGGACGAAAGGACTGAGACTGAAAAGACTGTGTCCTTTTCTGCCAATATGTGACTCGGGGTAACAAAAGGTGGATTTTTCAGCTGTTGCCATGGCCACCAGGTCCAATGGACCGCCCCTTTATACGGCAATACTTCCATATGCCGTCAGGAATCTGCCTCACCTGACCACTGTCGTGTCTTCGTCTGGCAGATATGTACATCACATTTACTCTTGATGCCAGAATGCAAATATGCCTCTGCGCATCACACATATATAGAAATGCATCCTTAAAATGCTCTATAGACAATAAAATCCTGTCCCTGTCAAGGGTATCAAAATTTTCAGTCAGGAAATCCGACCAAGCCCCCTCAGCGCTGCACATCCAGGCTGAGGCGATTGCTGGTCGTAGTATAACACCAGTATGTGTGTATATACTGTTATGATATTTTCCAGCTTCCTATCAGCTGGCTCCTTGAGGGCGGCCGTATCTGGAAACGGTAACGCCATGTTTTTTATAAGCGTGTGAGCGCCTTGTCCACCCTAAGGTGTGTTTTCCAACTCGCCCTTACTACTGGCGGGAAAAAGGGTATACCGCCCATAACTTTCTGTCGGAGGAACCCCACGTATCATCACACACTTCATTTAATTTATCTGATTTAGGCAAAACTACAAGTAGTTTATTCCCACCCTACAAAATACCCTTATTTGTGGTACTTGTGGTATCAGAAATACGTAACACCTCTTTCATTGCCCTTAACATGTAACTTGTGGCCCTAAAGGAAAAATACGTTTGTTTCTTCACCGTCGACACTGGGGTCAGTGTCCGTGTCAGTGTCTGTCGACCGACTGAGGTAAATGGGCGTTTTTACAAGCCCCTGACGGTGTCTGAGACGCCTGGCTGATACTAATTTGTCCGCCGGCTGTCTCATGTCGTCAACCGGCTTGCAGCGTGTTGACATTATCACGTAATTCCATAAGTAAGCCATCTTCTGGTGTCGACTCCCTAGAGAGTGACATCACCATTACAGGCAATTTTCTCCGTCTCCTCACCAACATTTTCCTCATACATGTCGACACACACGTACCGACCTACAGCACACACATACAGGGAATGCTCTGATAGAGGACAGGACCCACTAGCCCTTTGGGGAGACAGAGGGAGAGTTTGCCAGCACACACCAAAAGCGCCATAATGTATATAACAACCCTAGAAGGTGTTGTTTCTATATATGGGCTCTTAATATATAATTATATCGCCAATTTATGCCCCCCTTCTCTTTAACCCTGTTTCTGTAGTGCAGGGGAGAGTGGGAGCCTTCCTCACCAGCGGAGCTGGTCAGGAAAATGGCGCTGAGTGCTGAGGAGAATAAGCTCCGCCCCTTTCACGGCGGGCTTTTCTCCCGGTTATTAGGAAAACTGGCCTGGGTTAAATACATACATATAGCCTTAATGGCTATATGTGATGTATTTATTTGCCAAATAGGTATTTATATTGCTGCCCAGGGCGCCCCCAGCAGCGCCCTGCACCCTCCGTGACCGTGTCAGTGAGCCGTGTAGCAACAATGGCGCACAGCTGCAGTGCTGTGCGCTACCTCTCTGAAGACTGTGAAGTCTTCTGCCGCCTGTTTCCGGACCTCCGTTCCGCCGTCTTTCTTCAGCGTCTGTAAGGGGGATCGGCGGCGCGGCTCCGGGACGAACCCCAGGCTGACCTGTGTTCCGACTCCCTCTGGAGCTCAGTGTCCAGTAGCCTAAGATCCCAATCCATCCTGCACGCAGGTGAGTTGGAGATCTCTCCCCTAAGTCCCTCGTTGCAGTGATCCTGTCGCCAGCAGGAATCACTGATTAGAAACCTAAAAAAAAACTTTACTAAACAGCTCCTTAAGAGAGCCATCCAGTTTGCACCCTTCTCGGACGGGCACAAAAACCTAACTGAGGCTTGGAGGAGGGTCATGGGGGGAGGAGCCAGTACACACCATGTGACCTAAAAAGCTTTTTAGATGTGCCCTGTCTCCTGCGGAGCCCGCTATTCCCCATGGTCCTGACGGAGTCCCCAGCATCCACTAGGACGTTAGAGAAAAGCAGATGTCTTTCTGATTATTATACAGATATGAGGCAATTATCCTATTAGCAGACAGCACTTGCCTCCCCCCTGACCATGTTATAAATACACTTATGTGGGTGGGCTGTGATTGCTGTGAATCAGTGTTTTCTATGAGGCAGGCCTGGTGCACGTTGGGAAGCATGTCACAGGAGGCTGAGATGTCACTGATCTCTGCCCCCCTCAGGGCAGCAAGTTCTTTACCTTTGTATGAAGAGCACATGAAAGAGGTGCCATGAGAAACTGCTCTGCCTGGCCCCAAGCCATGGAATGGTACAGCCCGCCTGGGTTTTCTTCCCAGTGATGCCTCACCCCCTCGTGTCAGCAGTTGGTTCATCCCGCCTGCTGCTTCTAGTCTAGGAGCTGTCCAGCAGCATCAGGAGGGGAAGGGATAGGGGAGGAGGGTGGGAGCTGGATGGTGGAGATAATAGAGGAGAAGAGTAATAGTGGGATAATATACTGGGGAAAAGCAGAGGAGACACTGGGGAGCAGAGAAGACAGAGTGCTGGAGTAAGAGGGGAGCCATGGTGCAGGGGCTCATGTGGCCAACAAGAGGGAACGCCCAGGGGTAACAGATCTTGGACTACTGCTGCCTAATGAAGAAAGTGTAAAAGGGGAGACGAGGTGTGAGGGGACAGCAGACACAGGGAGGGAAGGGTGAGTGTGAGGGGAGGAAGGGAGGGGAGAAGGGGGGAGGTCTTTATTCACAAAGCCCCTCCAACCGCAGAGAGAGAAAGAAGGAGAGACGAGAGAGCAGAGAAGAGATGGGGACAAAGAGAGGCAGAGAGTAGTGGGAGAATACAATGGCCATGTAAGTGGAGCACAGGGGCTGGGGGAGAGAGAGGGATGGGGGAGAGACTCCTGCACCATGCATCAGAGAGAGGGCTGACAGGCATGGAGAGTGACAGAGACAGCAGCGCTTCATAGGATCAGAGGGAGACAGCGCACATCGCCTTTGCACGAGGAGGAGACATGGGACTCGCAGGGTGACAGCTCCCCGGCATGGTCACTCAGGATCTCAGGACACCTCCCACGGATGTGACTCCTCGCCCCACCCAGGTACTGACACTAATTACCCCCCCATTGTTCTCACATCCCACCTGCCTCCTGGCATCCCTGACACACATTGTTACAGATCATATCCCATCCCCGTCCCCCTGCTGCCACTTCCCCTACCATTATGTATCTATCAGCTGTGACTGGGAGCCAAGAGGTTAAATCCCCCTCCTCCTCCTGCTGCACACACACTGACTGAGCTGGGAGCAATGTCTGGGGCCAGGGTCTCTTTATTGGAGGTAAATAACAACATTGGAGGCTGAGGGTGGGGTCTGAGCATCTGATGTGGTGTTGCTTGGCTCTTGTTGTGTTGGTCCTGAGACCGGAAAGATGAGATCCCTGTTGCAGAGACAGGCCTCAGTCATTGAAGGAAATGCCTCCTCTCCATCTGTGCATCCTCTCCTGTTTGTTCCACAATCCTGACATTAACTCATTTATTAGCACTTTACAGCGGACAGATCCACCAAGGGACACGCTGTGGTGGCTTAGGGTTGTATGTCTGGTGTACATAGAAATGATGAAGTACTGTGATTTAGGATGTATACTTACAGTGTGTGATGTGCATGGGATACATTCATAGTACTGTATATGGTAGTAAAAATATAATGTAGCATACATACATATGGTGTGTGCATACAATGCTTAGATATTATATGGCAGTATAATGTAATTATAGTATGTATACATACAGTATGGCGCATGCATAGGATATGTACCATACTACATAGTATAATTATAACATCAGATGTATACATACAGTATGGTGTGTGCATAGGATGCAAAATAGTACATGATTGTATAATGGTAACATTGGATGTAGTATGCATACATAGTATAATGATAACATCAGACGTGTGTACATAGTATACGTACATATATATATATATATATATATATATATATATATATATTCATAACAGATGTTCTATGTGGTAGTATAATAACATACATACAGTAAGGTGTGTATATGGTATACATATATAGCATGTGGATATATAATGATAACAGATGTTCTATGTGGTAGTATAATAACATCAGATGAATGCATACAGTATGGTGTGTATATGGTATATACGTATATAGCATGTGGATATATAATGATAACAGATGTTCTATGTGGTAGTATGATAACATCAGATGAATGCATACAGTAAGGTGTATACATTGGATACGTACATAGCATATGGATATATAATGTTAACAGATGTTCTATGTGGTAGTATAATAACATCAGATGTATACATACAGTAAGGTGTGTACATAGTTACGTATATAGCATGTGGATATATAATGATAACAGATGTTCTTTGTGGTAGTATAATAACATCAGATGTATGCATATAGTCTGTCCTCGTTCGGGATCCCGGCTGTTGGCATTCCGGCGCCGCTATGGTGCACCCATTCTGGATGCCAGCTTTCAGAATAGGGTCGGTATTCTGGCGTCAGTATTCTGACCGCCGGGATACCGACAGTTGGGATCCTGACTGCTTCCCGTAAGATGTGTACATTTGATACGTACATAGCATATGGATATATAATGATAAGTGGTTTTATGTGGTACAGTAGTATAATAACATTAGATGTATACATACAGTAAGGTGTGTACATATTATTCGTATATAGCATGTGGATACATAATGATAACAGATGATCTGTGTGGTAGTATAATAAAATTAGATGTATGCATACAGTAAGGTATGTACATAGTATACGTATATACCATGTTGATATATAATGAAAACAGATGTTCTGTGTGGTAGTATAATAACATCAGATGTATACATATAGTAAGGTGTGTACATAGTATACTATAAATACATAGCATGTGGATATATAATGATAACAGATGTTCTGTGTGGTAGTATAATAACATCAGATGTATACATACAGTAAGGTGTGTACATAGTATATGTATATATAGCATGTGGATATATAATGATAACAGATGTTCTGCGTGGTAGTATAATAACATCAGATGTATGCATACAGTAAGGTGTATACATTGGATACGTACATAGCATATGGATCTATAATGATAACAGATGTTCTATGTGGTAGTATAATAACATCAGATGAATGCTTACAATAAGGTGTGTACATTGGATACGTACATAGCATGTGGATATATAATGATAACTGATGTTCTATGTGGTAGTATAATCACATCAGATGTATACATACAGTAAGGTGTGTACATAGATAGTATATGCACATAGCATAGGGATATATAATGATAACAACAGATGTTCTGTATGATAGTATAATAACATCAGATGTATACATACAGTAAGGTGTACATAGGATAAGTACACAGTATGTGATAGTATAATCTCAACATCAGAATTACAGTTAGGTGTGTATATAGGCTGCATACATTGTATATGGATGTATAATGATAAAAACAGATGTAAGATACAAACATAGTATGTAATAGTATAATAATAACAACGTGAGATGTTGTATGGTGTTTGCATAGAATATGTACATACAGTAGACTATAGTAGTACAGGTTGAGTATCCCTTATCCAAATTGGGACCAGAGGAATTTTGGATATCGGATTTTTCCGTATTTTGGAATAATTGCATACCATAATGAGATATCATGAAGATGGGACCTAAATCTAAGCACATAATGCATTTATGTTACATATACACCTTATACACCCAGCCTGAAGGTAATTTTAGCCAATATTTTTAATAACTTTTTGCATTAAACAAAGTGTGTGTACAGTCACACAATTCATTTATGTTTCAAATACACCTTATGGCCCTCATTCCGAGTCGTTCGCTCGGTAAATTTCATCGCATCGCAGTGATTTTCCGCTTAGTGCGCATGCGTAATGTCCGCACTGCGACTGCGCCAAGTAATTTTGCAATGAAGATAGTATTTTTACTCACGGCTTTTTCTTCGCTCCGGCGATCGTAATGTGATTGACAGGAAATGGGTGTTACTGGGCGGAAACAGGCCGTTTTATGGGCGTGTGGGAAAAAACGCTACCGTTTCCGGAAAAAACGCGGGAGTGGCTGGAGAAACGGAGGAGTGTCTGGGCGAACGCTAGGTGTGTTTGTGACGTCAAACCAGGAACGACAAGCACTGAACTGATCGCAGATGCCGAGTAAGTCAGAAGCTACTCTGAGACTGCTAAGAAGTTTGTAATCGCAATATTGCGAATACATCGTTCGCAATTTTAAGAAGCTAAGATTCACTCCCAGTAGGCGGCGGCTTAGCGTGTGCAATACTGCTAAAATCGCCTTGCGAGCGAACAACTCGGAATGACCTCCTATGCACACAGCCTGAAGGTCATTTAATACAATATTTTTAATAACTTTGAGTATTAAACAAAGTTTGTGTAGACTGAGCCATCAAAAAACAAAGGTTTCACTATCTCAGTCTCACTCAAAAAAGTCTGTATTTCGGAATATTCCGTATTTCGGAATATTTGGATATGGGATACTCAACCTGTATAATGATAAAATTTGATGTAGAATACATACAGAGTATATGGTAGTATAATGATAACAATGTATACCTGCGTATATTATGGTTTGTGCATAGGACACCTAGATAGTATAATGTAATTGAATGATAACATAAGATGTTTAGTTACTGTATGGTGTGACTGTGTATATAATATGTACATGGAGTATGGTAATATAATGCGGGATGTAAATATATACAGCATGGTGTAGATATTTGTATGTCTATAAAGTAAGATAGTATAATTTGATAATTTACAATAATACATATAATACAATATGTTGTATAAAAAGGAAGTGTGCATGTAGTAAGATGATCACATTCAGTATAGACTGTACATATGATGTGTCCATACAGTGTACTGTGTGCATGGGATGTGTACATACAGTGTAATGTGTGCATAGGGTGTCTATATATACAGTAAGATGGAAACAGGTGATACATTTGTACGTAGGTCACACATGGCATGTGTTCATTTGTACATACAATAATGTGTTCATGAGATTTGATGTGTACATAATGGGGGTCATTCCGAGTTGTCCGCTCGGTATTTTTCTTCGCATCGCAGCGATTTTCCGCTAACTGCGCATGCGCAATGTTCGCACTGCGACTGCGCCAAGTAAATTTGCTATGCAGTTAGGTATTTTACTCACGGCATTACGAGGTTTTTTCTTCGTTCTGGTGATCGTAGTGTGATTGACAGGAAGTGGGTGTTTCTGGGCGGAAACAGGCCGTTTTATGGGAGTGTGTGAAAAAATGCTACCGTTTCTGGGAAAAACGCGGGAGTGGCTGGAGAAACGGAGGAGTGTCTGGGCGAACGCTGGGTGTGTTTATGACGTCAAACCAGGAACGACAAGCACTGAACTGATCGCAGATGCCGAGTAAGTTTGAAGCTACTCAGAAACTGCTAAGAAGTGTCTATTCGCAATTTTGCTAATCTTTCGTTCGCAATTTTGATAAGCTAAGATTCACTCCCAGTAGGCGGTGGCTTAGCGTGTGCAAAGCTGCTAAAAGCAGCTTGCGAGCGAACAACTCGGAATGACCACCAATGTGTAGTATAGTAATAATTTGTAATGTAATGTGTAATTGTGTATATTCACTATGATGCATGCATAACGTGTAGTGTGGTGTGGTAATAGGCTGTAATGTAGTATGTACATATGGTGTACAGTATATATGCATGCAATATATAGATTTTTATTATGTTTTGGTAGGGTTCAAGGAAGTTATAGTTGATGGATTTTGTGGCCCCTATATTGAAGTGGGTGCTTGGTACGATCATGGTGGCTGTATAATATGGAATATATGTTCAATACGAGTTACAGATTATTTATTAGATTAAAGCTAATGGGTATCCAGTAGGCAAGGAATCACACAGTGGGTGATGAGCCTGTGGTGATCTAATATGTGATGGGCCAGCAGGTACAGCAAGCAGCACAGGAGTATGTTTAGGTAGTATAATGTATTAAGGATACCTACCTGGACATACTGTTACATTACTCAGTACCATACAGTACAGGCAGACAGGGACAGCTCACAGCAGTGTCCTACACAAGAGGCTTTCCAGATAGCTACCAGATAAGACAAAGCTTCACCCATTAATCCTTACAAAGGAGGGGGTAGGAGAGGCACATAGATAGTCTAAGGCAGGGGCGTAACTTTATTCCAGTAGCCCAGAGGCAAAATAGTTTTTAGGACCCCAATCTGCTCACATTCATTACCAACATCCCACTCCCAGCAACACTCAGACACACTCCTACCCCCATCCCCCCCCACCAGCATTCACGACTAAGGGGTCTATTTACTAAGCCTTGGATGGAGATAATGTGGACGGAGATAAAGTACCAGCCAATCAGCTCCTAACTACCATGCCACAGACTGAACTTGAAATATGACGGGAGCTGATTTGTTGGTACTTTATCTCCGTCCACTTTATCTCCATCCATAACACCCTAGCAGCACCGTGAATTCACTGGCATCACTACAGCAGCACCCAGATACACACTCTCCTCCCCCTGCATTCACTACTAACCCAGCAGCCCCCTGACACACACTCTACTTCCCCTGCATTCACTACTCACATCTGTGCAGCACCCTAACACACACACTGTACTCCCCCTGCACTCACCACTAACACCCTAGCAGCACTTTGACACACACCATCTCTCTGTGCACGCACTGTCAACACTACAGCAGTACCCAGACACACACTCTCCTCCCCCTGCATTCACTACTAACACCCTGCAGTACCCAGACACACACTGTACTCCCCATGCATTCACTACTAACACACCAGCAGCCCCCCGACACACACTCTCCTCCCCATGCATTCACTTCTAACACCCTGCAGTACCCAGACACACACTGTACTCCCCATGCATTCACTACTAACACCCCAGCAGCACCCAGACACACACTCTCCTCCCCCTGCATTCACTACTAACACCCTGCAGTACCCAGACACACACTGTACTCCCCATGCATTCACTACTAACACCACAGCAGCACCCTGACACACACTCTAATCCCATGCATTCACAACTAACACCCCAGCAGCACCCCGACACACACTCTCCTCCCCCTGCATTCACTACTAACACCCTGCAGTACCCAGACACACACTGTACTCCCCATGCATTCACTACTAACACACCAGCAGCCCCCTGACACACACTCTCCTCCCCATGCATTCACAACTAACACCACAGCAGCACCCTGACACACACTCTAATCCCATGCATTCACAACTAACACCCCAGCAGCACCCTGACACACACTATCCTCCCCTGCACTCACTACTAACACCCCAGAAGCACCCTGATACAAACTCTTCTCCCCTGCATTCACAACTAACACCCCAGTAGCACCATGACCAACACTCTATTCCCCCTGCATTCACAACTAACACCCCAGCAGCACCCCGACTTAGACTCTCATCCCCTGCATTCACAACTAACACCCCAGGAGTACCCTGACCAACACTCTATTCCCCCTGCATTCACTACTAACCCAGCAGCACCCTGACACACACTCTACTTCCCCTACTTTCACTACTCATATCTCAGCAGCACCATGACACACACCATCTCTCTGTGCACTCACTGTCAACACTACAGCAGTACCCAGACGCACACTCTCCTCCCCTGCATTTACTACTAACACACCAGCAGCACCCTGACATACACTCTCCTCCCCTGCATTCACTACTAACACACCAGCAGCACCCTGACATACACTCTCCTCCCCTGCGTTCACAACTAACACACCAGCAGCACCCTGACACACACTCTCCTCCCCTGCACTCACTACTAACATTCCAGGAGCACCCTGACACACACTCTCCTCCCCTGCATTCACAACTAACACCCCAGCAGCACCCTGACACACACTCTCCTCCCCCTGCACGCACTACTAACACCCCAGCAGCACCCTGACACACACTGTCCTCCCCTGCATTCACAACTAACACCCCAGCAGCACCCTGACAAACACTCTATTCCCCCTGCATTCACTACTAACACCCCAGCAGCACCCTGACACACACTCTCCTCCCCCTGCATTTACTACTAACACCCTGCAGTACCCAGACACACACTGTACTCCCCATGCATTCACTACTAACACACCAGCAGCCCCCTGACACACACTCTCCTCCCCATGCATTCACAATTAACATTACAGCAGCACCCTGACACACACTCTAATCCCATGCATTCACAACTAACACCCCAGCAGCACCCTGACACACACTATCCTCCCCCTGCACTCACTACTAACACCCCAGAAGCACCCTGATACAAACTCTTCTCCCCTGCATTCACAACTAACACCCCAGCAGCACCATGACCAACACTCTATTCCCCCTGCATTCACTACTTACACCCCAGCAGCAACCCGACTTAGACTCTCATCCCCTGCATTCACAACTAACACCCCAGGAGCACCCTGACCAACACTCTATTCCCCCTGCATTAACTACTAACCCAGCAGCACTCTGATACTCACTCTACTTCCCCTACATTCACTACTCACATCTCAGCAGCACCTTGACACACACCATCTCTCTGTGCACTCACTGTCAACACTACAGCAGTACCCAGACTCACACTCTCCTCCCCCTGCATTCACTACTAACACCCTGCAGTACCCAGACACACACTGTACTCCCCATGCATCCACTACTAACACACCAGCAGCCCCCTGACCCACACTCTCCTCCCCTACATTCACTACTAACACACCAGCAGCACCCTGACATACACTCTCCTCCCCTGCATTCACAACTAACACACCAGCAGCACCCTGACACACACTGTCCTCCCCTGCATTCACAACTAACACCCCAGCAGCCCCCTGACACACACTCTCCTAACTTGCATTCACAACTAACACCACACCAGCACCCTGACACACACTCTCCTCCCATGCATTCACAACTAACACCCCAGCAGCACCCTGACACACTCTCTCCTCCCCCTGCACTCACTACTAACACCCCAGGAGCACCCTGACATACACTCTCCTTCCCTGCATTCACAACTAACACCCCAGCAGCACCCTGACCAACACTCTGTTCCCCCTGCATTCACTACTGTCACCCCAGTGGCACCCTGACACACACTCTCCTCCCCTGCATTCACAACTAACACCCCAGCAGCACCCTGACACACACTCTCCTCCCCTGCACTCACTACTAACATTCCAGGAGCACCCTGACACACACTGTCCTCCCCTGCATTCACAACTAACACCCCAGCAGCACCCT
The DNA here is from genome assembly GCF_028390025.1 of Pseudophryne corroboree. Classification (NCBI taxonomy): domain Eukaryota; kingdom Metazoa; phylum Chordata; class Amphibia; order Anura; family Myobatrachidae; genus Pseudophryne; species Pseudophryne corroboree. Next base: position 178,207,232 of record NC_086450.1, on the reverse strand, counting down.
GACACACACTCTCCTCCCCCTGCACTCACTACTAACACCCCAGGAGCCCCCTTACACACACTCTCCTCCCCTGCATTCACAACTAACACCCCAGCAGCACCCTGACCAACACTCTATTCCCCCTGCATACACTACTAACACCCCAGCAGCACCCTGACACACACTCTCCTCCCCTGCATTCACAACTAACACCCCAGCAGTACCCTGATCAACACTCTATTCCCCCTGCATTCACAACTAACACCCCAGGAGCACCCTGACCAACACTATTCCCCCTGCATTCACTACTAACCCAGCAGCACCCTGACACACACTCTACTTCCCCTACATTCACTACTCACATCTCAGCAGTACCTTGACACACACCATCTCTCTGTGCACTCACTGTCAACACTACAGCAGTACCCTGTCAAAGTCAGAAAAATATCACGCTGCACATTGCCATATATTCACCTCATGCGCGTGCCTGCTGCACGTGCACATTCTCTCCCGTGCGTGCGGATACTCGCAGCCGCGTGATGGCGCCTCGGCCATGCGCTCGAGCGCGTGGTATGTGCATTTACGGTAGAGTTTGTGTGCGTCTAGCGGGCGACTCAATCGTTAAATAATAACACCAAATAGTATGTTTTATAGATAATGTTCCCCTTAATAATGACTGTAAGTTTGTTTAATGTAAATGGTCGCTGGACAGAGGAATTCCTCTTTGTATGGTACGAAGGGTCAGACAGGGTTTGAACAGCTGTGTCTGGTACCTAACTAAAGAACATTTTAATAGCTACAATCCGGTGTTGGTTAGGTAAAGATTAATCGCTCCTGCGTATAGTTATGGCCATTAGTAGATTCTGGACATTTCATATATTTGCAGTTCATTATCCATGCGGCGGGAATCCGGCAATTCCCTCCCACCTGAGCAGTTTGTAATAGTCACAGCCCACCTGTTCAAACTAACCTATGACCTTTTGTTATGATACGAGGAGACATTCCTGTGTCCAATGAACAATGAGATTATAGGTCCCTTTGTAGTATACTGTACTCAGTGTATATAAGATCAGCCAGCCTGGGCAGCTCCCCCACTCTCCACAAACGGTTTTCATATTGACTAACTCGGAGCTGGTACCAGGCTGCGCAGCGATCGTTCCCAGTGTGCGTAAGTAATTCTCTGTAATCATCTCGCTCTTTGTTTGTATTGGCCATTCATTCTCTCTCTCTCTGTTTAGTATAAGATTGTAACGTTATTGTATATTTCTGTCTAGATATTCTGTTAGAATTATATGTTAGCTTGTAGTGTATGACTTGTAAACTGTTTTACCCCTTTTCGATATAACTAAAAGCTTGTTAGTAAAGGTGTTGGATCCTTAGCACGGTATCGTGTGTTCATTACATTGCAGAGGGTAATAGGAGCGTCTCGATCGCTCAAACAGCTTTAGTATTAACAAGGTTAAGCAGCGTTATATCGCTACAGTGTTTCATTACACGGTTTACAGCATAAGAGTATCCTTTCTGTGTGTTACATTCAAGGTTTACTGATTGTCATCCTGTGAGCGTCTGCGCCGCTCGTGATCTCCTCGTGGTCTCGAGCGTCCGCTACGCTGGTAGCGTAGCATTACGGTAGTCGCTCGCCTATAGCGTGCTCGACACCAAGCGTAAGCTGTGAGCGAGCGTGCCGCATGTGCGTCTCGATCACAGCCGAGCGTATGCTACGCTAAGCGCGTACCCTTACGGTACCCCATACGCCAATTGCGTACTGAGTCTCTTACCCATATAGTGAAGGTTATAAGATAATCATAATCAGCATTATCAATTGGCGGCTCGTCCGTCCTCCACATATCCACACTGACGAAAGCAGACGTGATCTGCCAGCAAGGGCGGGAAGGCAGTAGTGCTGGCTAGATAAGCGTCTGTTTCGCTACGTTGTAGGAGTGCTGGTGGAATCCGGAACCGGAGGTAAGAACAATACGCTATTGCCTTTTTAAAACTGTTTATTTCTGTTTTGCGTACACACGCACGCACGCAAACAACTGTATCTCTTTTCATTTGTGTATTTTCACATATCACCTTCCTGTTTGCCATTTCACAATTGATAACGTGCTAAGAAAGATTTGTTGCTATTGATAGTTAAAAAAGTAAAAATAATACGTAAGGAAGTAATTTGTAAAACACGCACACGGCTTGCCTAAAATACAAGGAAGTTCTGTGTGGTGTTCAGTAGATGATTACAGTTAAAGGTCATTTACATTGATAAACGTGTTAGTTGTGTTACTGTGGACATACCTGGCTTACGTACACGTGTCTCTAACAAGGGGCAGAACGAGTGTACGCGACGCAAGGGCCGACGCACGGAGCGTATATTACGCAACGGAGCGTATGGGTACGCCCACATAATACAAATCACACAATAGTATTATTTTAAATAGGCGAAAAGGAGGCAACGCGATAATAGCGCAAATCGATCTCAGTGTCCAAAATTTTAAGCTAATAGATCCTTCTCTAATTTGCAACTCATCTGGACTAGACTGTGTTACTGAATGAAAGGGATTTCTGCGCAGAAACGAAAGTAAAGTGCATATGAGGTGAAAGAGTGTGTATACATATATATAAGTTTCTAAAATTTTTGGGGTTGAACCACAGGAAATCATCGAGTTCTCGTGAGGTACATACGTGTAAGTGACTGCATGGTGGCTTAGGAGGCATCCCTTGTTAAACATTTAAAAAAGAGCATTAGAGTATAGAGGACCAGGAGGTCTACTGTAGCACAGACCAGGAGGTCCAGACAGACCAGGAGGTCCAGGTACAGCAGACTAAGAAGTCCGCTATAGATAAAGAGTAAAGGAGCACAACACCAGGAAGGTCAGAGGTAGTGAAAGCAACACCTGCAAAGATGGGGGCCAGTTGTTCAGGTAGGGGGCGATCAACCTCGGTTCGGGTTGACTTAGTAAACCGACCAATCGGGTCGGCAAGGTATGTAATGTGTGAGAAATACGGATCACACACAGAGGTTTTGTGCGATGAATGGGAAAGAATGACTGTGCATGATGGGGAAAAGTTCCCACGGGTAGGCAGTTTTAGCCCAGATGTGTTACAAAATCTAAGGAGAAGGATATGTCTCATTAAATCTGCAAAGAGACGGATCAAACATTATGACTATTTACAGTTATGGCAGCAGGAGGGTGAAATACAGAGAGGATTGGCTCAGGCGGCTGGATCTAACCCTATCAAGAAACTGATAGCCACGGCGCCACCGCCACCATACATAACGGGAGAGCAGGTGGTTACAGAGAATGGCACACTGGTGAATGATAAACATGCACTTAGTAACTGTATAAATGTTAAGAATAATGTGACTAAGATTATTGATGCAAATACTAATCCGTGCAAGCTGTACCCTGTTTTAAACTTTCCCCAGGAGTGTGATCAAGAGGATGAGCCAACAACAATATCGGCACTCTCTCTAGCAGCCACCATAGCAGAAACAACAGTGGGCACGGCCCAACCCGTAAGATTAGCGTCAAAGCCCCCTAGCGGAGGGACAGGTGAGGTCGTATCAACTGGTAAGTACGGCACCATACACTATGCTGAAACCATTTCACCACATATTGTAGAATCTACTCAGAATGATGTTATTGGACTTAATCCCGTTAGGGTAATAGCAGTGCCAAATGGGAAAACTGACACTTCAGGAGTCACTCCTGTCAGAAACATCGCCATGCACTGCCCCTTTTCCCGAATGGAATTAAGAACAATGGTGTCTGAATTCCCTGATCCTAGGAAAGATCTAGCTGCTAGCCAGAAATACATTAGAGATCTAGGAAATACTGTGGAGCCCAATAACAAAGACTGGCAGATATTGCTGAGGGCATGTTTACCCTCCAATGTCGACTCAGCAAGATTTTTAGCTGACTGTAAATTAGATGAAGATGTACCCCTTACGGATGTGTACAACCAAGATAATGTAAAGAGAATAAATTTACAGTTAAAAGAGTATTTTCCAGCTGTTGCCAAATGGAACAAATTTTTTTCCATCAAACAAAAAGAGGGAGAAACAGCTGCTGATTATTTTCATCGGGCACTACAGGAAATGGCTAAGTATACAGGCCCTGACCACAAGGCCACCTCTGTATAAATCTCCGACCCCTGTGGGTAAGTCAAATGTGGTAACTTGTTATTACTGTCATAAAGAGGGACATTTTGCACGAGACTGTAGATCGAAAAATGCACAAAAATCATATCAACCTCCTAGACAACGACATGACACACAAAAATGGGATCAAGGACCGCAGAGACGGAGTTATGAGCCACACGCAGGGGAAACAAAAAGGTATCCCCCAAAAAGAGACTGGCAAGTCACTGATAGATCCCATTTACCCCCTTCACAGGTAATAGCTGCCAGCGCAATACAGGGAGGTCACCACGCACCATAGGGGCGAGGCCACACCTGTAATCTGCAGCCAGTAAAATTAATTGCGAACCTTGGAAGTGAACCCGAGGTCACAATTGATGTAGCTGGTAGATCTCTAAATTTCCTTGTAGATACGGGGGCAGCCAAGTCAGTGATAAATTCGACCGTGGGCATGAGAACCACTGGTAAAACAATTCCAGCCATGGGAGTAACAGGAGTAGTACGACAATATCCTTTAAGCAAGCCAGCAGAGATTACGATAGGGCCTTTGCATACCAAGCATTCTTTTCTGCTGGCTGCATCGGCTCCGACTAATCTCTTAGGGAGAGATTTACTGTGCAAAATGGGATGCGTCATATACTGTACTCCTGAAGGTGTGTTCTTGGACATACCCGAAAACTACGCTCAGGAAGCGCAAGATATTCTAGACTCCCCAACAAGATTAATGTCACACACTGTTATTGTAAATAGGTGTCCGTCCAAGGTAGAAGAAATGATTTCCCAGATACCGGAGTCACTTTGGACCAAGGATGGACAAGACACTGGATTGATGGCAAATGTAGCCCCAGTAGTTGTGCAAGTAAAAGATGGTAGGATAGCTCCAAAAATCCCACAATATCCTCTGAAGCCAGAGGTGGAGTTAGGAGTTTACCCTGTAATAGAGCGCTTGCTACAACAGGGCATTCTGGTAAGGTCGTCCAGCACTGCAAATAGTCCCATCTTCCCTGTTAAAAAGAGTGGGGGGAGGGGTTACAGATTAGTGCCGGATCTAAGAGGGATCAACAAAATAGTTGAGAGTCAATTCCCCGTAGTGCCAAATCCAGCTGTCATCCTAATGCAAATCCCTCCCACTGCCAAATTTTTCACTGTAATTGACCTCTGCTCCACTTTCTTCTCGGTACCTCTGCACCCTGACAGTCAATACTTATTTGCATTCACATACAGGGGAGTTCAGTATACCTGGACTCGCTTACCACAAGGGTTCATAGACAGTCCAAGTATTTTCTTACAGGCCCTGCATGATTGTTTACAGTCTTTCCAACCAGTGAGTGGATCAGTATTGATCCAGTACGTGGATGATTTACTACTGTGTTCAGATTCACTGGAAGCGTCCCTGAGAGATACGAAACAGCTCCTGTTTCATCTTTCAGACACAGGACACAAGGTTTCCAAAGACAAGTTACAGTTATGCCAGACCCGTGTGAAGTATTTGGGACACTGTCTGACACAAGGACTGAGACACCTTACCGCTGATAGAATTCAAGCAATTCGTGACATGACCCTGCCACAAACCCAGCAACAGATTAGAACGTTTTTAGGAATGTGTGGGTATTGCCGTAACTGGATCCCAGGTTTTTCCATACTAGCCCTACCTCTGCAGGAGATGGTCTCATCAAGTAAACCTGATCGGATTTCGCACACAGACGAATCTGAGATGGCATTTGAAAGACTAAAACAGTGCCTAACACAGGCACCGGCATTAGGTATGCCTGACTATGGGAAACCCTTTGAGCTGTACGGAACAGAGAGTGCTGGTTGCGCAGCAGGTGTCTTAACCCAGAAGCATGGTGATGCCAGCAGGCCGGTAGCCTACTACAGCGCTCAGCTAGATACGGTAGCGCGATCCCTCCCCACATGCTTGCGAAGCGTTGCAGCAATAGCATTGCTAGTTACGAAAAGCGAAGATGTAGTGCTAGGACACAACCTCACAATTCATACACCACATGCAGTGTCAGCCTTACTGAATTCTGCCCAAACCAGACACGTCTCATCAGCGCGGTTTACAAGATGGGAATTGGCATTGATGGTCCCCGTAAACATTACCATAAGGAGATGCAGCGCATTAAATCCTGCAACGTATCTCCCAGGTGTGCCTGGACAGGCACAAAGGGTGGAGGATGAGAGTGATGGTGAAGGAGGATTTAATACAGGGGATGACACGCATGATTGTATGGAATATTTGACCCAAAATTTCACGGCAAGGCCTGACATCAGTGACAACCCACTGGAAGATGTAGATTTTACTTTCTACACTGACGGTAGTTGTCACAGACAGACGGACTCGGGAGACTTGTGTACTGGATACGCAGTCGTAGATGACCAAGGTACCATAGAAGCAGAACCGCTAGGCCCACCTCACTCAGCACAAGTTGCTGAACTGGTTGCCCTAACCAGAGCATGTGAATTGGCTAAGGGCAAGTCAGCCAATATCTACACAGATTCTAGGTACGCATTCGGAGTAGTCCATGATTTCGGAGCCCTATGGCGCCTCAGAAATTTCATGACGGCAGCTGGCACACCCGTAGCGCATGCAGCCCACATCAAAATACTTCTAACAGCGATACAGGAACCCCACAGAGTGGCTGTTATCAAGTGTAAAGCTCACACGTATAGCCAAGACCCGGTATCACTTGGTAACAGCCGAGCAGACGAAGCTGCTAAATCAGCAGCCGGTACCCCCAGACAAACAGACATCACACAACTGATGGTATTTAACACTGTAAACACGCAGAAATTGCGTGAAATGCAAAATTTGTGTTCCCCACAGGAAAAGGCAGTCTGGAGGTCAAAAGGATATGGCCAGGAGTCCTCAGGACTCTGGACAGATGGACATGGTAAACCAGTGGCACCCAGAGCATACCTTCCAAGTCTAGCGGAAGCAGCACATGGGCTGACTCATCTAGGCAAAGAAGGGATGTGCAAGCTAGTAAGAGCTTATTGGTGCGCCCCAGGATTTTCTTCCCATGCGGGTAAAAGAGCAATGACATGTCTCACCTGCTTGAGGAAGAATATCGGAAAGGCAATACCAACAGAACCATCCCATATCCCTCCGACAGATGGCCCTTTCCAGGTAATACAAATTGATTTCATACAATTGCCACCTTGTAGAAATTTAAAATATGTTCTGGTCTGTATTGATGTGTTCTCAAATTGGGTTGAAGCATTTCCCGCGGCCACAAATACCGCTGTATTTACTGCAAAGAAAATTGTGCAGGAATTTGTGTGTAGGTACGGTATCCCTAGAATAATTGAGAGTGATAGGGGTACCCATTTCACCGGTGAAGTCTTTCAAACAATGTGTAAGTTGATGGGAATTAATAGTAAGCTGCACACTCCGTACCGCCCCCAGGCGAGTGCGAAGGTGGAAAGAGTTAACAGCACTATTAAAAATAAATTGAGCAAGGTAATGACTGAAACAGGACTGTTGTGGCCTGAAGCTTTGCCAATTGTATTTTCTCTAACGTCCTAGTGGATGCTGGGGACTCCGAAAGGACCATGGGGAATAGCGGCTCCGCAGGAGACTGGGCACAAAGTAAAAGCTTTAGGACTAGCTGGTGTTCACTGGCTCCTCCCCCTATGACCCTCCTCCAAGCCTCAGTTAAGATTTTGTGCCCGAACGAGAAGGGTGCAATCTAGGTGGCTCTCCTGAGCTGCTTAGAGTAAAAGTTTAAATAGGTTTTTTATTTTCAGTGAGACCTGCTGGCAACGGGCTCACTGCATCGAGGGACTTAGGGGAGAGAAACGAACTCACCTGCGTGCAGAGTGGATTGGGTTTCTTAGGCTACTGGACATTAGCTCCAGAGGGACGATCACAGGCCAAGCCATGGATGGGTCCCGGAGCCGCGCCGCCGGCCCCCTTACAGATGCTGAAGCAAGAAGAGGTCCATAAATCGGCGGCAGAAGACTTTCCTGTCTTCATAAGGTAGCGCACAGCACTGCAGCTGTGCGCCATTGCTCTCAGCACACTTCACACTCCGGTCACTGAGGGTGCAGGACGCTGGGGGGGGGCGTCCTGGGAAGCAATGAATTTACCTTAGTTGGCGAAAAATACATCACATATAGCTCCTGGGCTATATGGATGTATTTAACCCCTGCCAGTTTTCCAGAAAAAAGCGGGAGAAGAGCCCGCCGTGAAGGGGGCGGGGCCTATCTCCTCAGCACACAGCGCCATTTTTCCCACACAGCTCCGCTGGTAGGAAGGCTCCCAGAATCTCCCCTGCATCCTGCAACTACAGAAACAGGGTAAAAAAGAGAGGGGGGCACTTATTTGGCAAAATAACAGATATAAGCAGCTATAAGGGATAGACACTTATTGTAAGGTTGTCCCTATACATATATAGCGCTCTGGTGTGTGCTGGCAAACTCTCCCTCTGTCTCCCCAAAGGGCTAAGTGGGTCCTGTCCTCTATCAGAGCATTCCCTGTGTGTGTGCTGGGTGTCGGTACGTGTGTGTCGACATGTATGAGGAGGAAAATGATGTGGAGGCGGAGCAATTGCCTATAATGGTGATGTCACCCCCTAGGGAGTCGACACCTGAATGGATGGCCGTAATTAAGGAATTACGTGACAGTGTCGGCACGTTACAGAAAACTGTTGACGACATGAGAAAGCCAGCAGCTCAGTTAGTGCCTGTCCAGGCGTCTCAAACACCGTCAGGGGCTATTAAACGCCCGTTACCTCAGTGGGTCGACACGGACCCAGACACAGACACTGACTCCAGTGTCGACGGTGAAGAAACAAACGTATTTTCCAGTAGGGCCACACGTTACATGATCACGGCAATGAAGGAGGTTTTGCACATCTCTGATACTGCAAGTACCACAAAAAGGGGTATTATGTGGGGTGTGAAAAAACTACCCGTAGTTTCTCCTGAATCAGATGAATTGAATGAAGTGTGTGATGAAGCGTGGGTTACCCCCGACAGAAAACTGCTAATTTCTAAAAAATTATTGGCACTATATCCCTTCCCACCAGAGGTTAGGGCTCGTTGGGAAACACCCCCTAGGGTGGATAAGGCGCTCACACGCTTATCAAAACAAGTGGCGTTACCGTCTCCAGAAACGGCCGCCCTTAAGGAGCCAGCAGATAGGAGGCTGGAAAATATCCTTAAAAGTATATACACACATACTGGTGTTATACTGCGACCAGCAATCGCCTCAGCCTGGATGTGCAGTGCTGGGGTGGCTTGGTCGGATTCCCTGACTGAAAATATTGATACCCTGGACAGGGACAATATATTATTGACTATAGAGCATTTAAAGGATGCATTCCTATATATGCGAGATGCACAGAGAGACATTTGCACTCTGGCATCAAGAGTAAGTGCGATGTCCATTTCTGCCAGAAGAGGATTATGGACGCGACAGTGGTCAGGGGATGCGGATTCCAAACGGCATATGGAAGTATTGCCGTATAAAGGGGAGGAGTTATTTGGGGGCGGTCTATCGGACCTGGTGGCCACGGCAACGGCTGGGAAATCCACCTTTTTACCCCAAGTCACCTCGCAGCAGAAAAAGATACCGCCTTTTCAGGCTCAGTCCTTTCGTCCCCATAAGGGCAAGCGGGCAAAAGGCCACTCATATCTGCCCCGGGGCAGAGGAAGGGGAAAAAGACTGCAACAGACAGCTTCTTCCCACGACCAGAAGCCCTCCCCCGCTTCTGCCAAGTCCTCAGCATGACGCTGGGGCCTTACAAGCGGACTCAGGCACGGTGGGGGCCCGTCTCAAGAATTTCAGCGCGCAGTGGGCTCACTCGCAAGTGGACCCCTGGATCCTGCAGGTAGTATCTCAGGGGTACAAATTGGAATTCGAGACGTCTCCCCCTCGCCGGTTCTTGAAGTCTGCTTTACCAGCGTCTACCCCCGACAGGGAGGCGGTATTGGAAGCCATTCACAAGCTGTATTTCCAGCAAGTGATAATCAAGGTACCCCTCCTACAACAGGGAAAGGGGTATTACTCCACGCTGTTTGTGGTACCGAAGCCGGACGGCTCGGTGAGACCCATTTTAAATCTGAAAGCCTTGAACACTTACATAAAAAGGTTCAAGTTCAAGATGGAGTCACTCAGAGCAGTGATAGCGAACCTGGAAGAAGGGGACTACATGGTGTCTCTGGACATCAAGGATGCTTACCTCCATGTCCCAATTTGCCCTTCTCACCAAGGGTACCTCAGGTTTGTGGTACAGAACTGTCACTATCAGTTTCAGACGCTGCCGTTTGGATTGTCCACGGCACCCCGGGTCTTTACCAAGGTAATGGCCGAAATGATGATTCTTCTTCGAAGAAAAGGCGTCTTAATTATCCCTTACTTGGACGATCTCCTGATAAGGGCACGGTCCAGAGAACAGTTAGAGGTCGGAGTAGCACTATCGCAAATAGTACTACGACAGCACGGATGGATTCTAAATATTCCAAAATCGCAGCTGATTCCGACGACACGTCTGCTGTTCCTAGGGATGATTCTGGACACAGTACAGAAAAAGGTGTTTCTCCCGGAAGAGAAAGCCAGGGAGTTATCCGAACTAGTCAGGAAACTCCTAAGACCAGGCCAGGTGTCAGTGCATCAGTGCACAAGGGTCCTGGGAAAGATGGTGGCTTCTTACGAAGCGATTCCATTCGGCAGATTCCACGCAAGAACTTTTCAGTTGGATCTGCTAGACAAATGGTCCGGATCGCATCTTCAAATGCATCAGCGGATAACCCTGTCTCCAAGGACAAGGGTGTCTCTCCTGTGGTGGTTACAGAGTGCTCATCTCCTAGAGGGCCGCAGATTCGGCATTCAGGATTGGGTCCTGGTGACCACGGATGCCAGCCTGAGAGGCTGGGGAGCAGTCACACAGGGAAAAAATTTCCAGGGCTTGTGGTCAAGCATGGAAACGTCACTTCACATAAATATCCTGGAACTAAGGGCCATTTACAATGCCCTAAGTCAGGCAAGGCCTCTGCTTCAGGGTCAGCCAGTATTGATCCAGTCGGACAACATCACGGCAGTCACCCACGTAAACAGACAGGGCGGCACAAGAAGCAGGAGGGCAATGACGGAAGTGGCAAGGATTCTTCGCTGGGCGGAAAATCATGTGATAGCACTGTCAGCAGTGTTCATTCCGGGAGTGGACAACTGGGAAGCAGACTTCCTCAGCAGACACGATCTTCACCCGGGGGAGTGGGGACTTCACCCAGAAGTCTTCCACATGATTGTAAACCGTTGGGAAAAACCAAAGGTGGACATGATGGCGTCTCGCCTCAACAAAAAACTGGACAGATATTGTTCCAGGTCAAGGGACCCTCAGGCAATAGCTGTGGACGCTCTGGTAACACCGTGGGTGTACCGGTCAGTGTATGTGTTCCCTCCTCTTCCTCTCATACCAAAAGTACTGAGAATCATAAGAAGGAGAGGAGTAAAGACTATACTCGTGGCTCCGGATTGGCCAAGAAGGACTTGGTACCCGGAAATTCAAGAGATGCTCACGGAAGACCCGTGGCCTCTACCTCTAAGACAGGACCTGCTCCAGCAGGGACCATGTCTGTTCCAAGACTTACCGCGGCTGCGTTTGACGGCATGGCGGTTGAACGCCGGATCCTGAAGGAAAAAGGCATTCCGGATGAAGTCATCCCTACCCTGATCAAAGCCAGGAAGGATGTAACCGTACAACATTATCACCGTATTTGGCGTAAATATGTTGCGTGGTGCGAGGCCAGGAAGGCCCCTACGGAGGAATTTCAACTGGGTCGATTCCTGCATTTCCTGCAAACAGGACTGTCTATGGGCCTCAAATTAGGGTCCATTAAGGTTCAAATTTCGGCCCTGTCGATATTCTTCCAAAAAGAACTAGCTTCTGTACCTGAAGTTCAGACGTTTGTCAAGGGAGTACTGCATATACAGCCTCCTTTTGTGCCTCCAGTGGCACCTTGGGATCTCAATGTAGTGTTGGGATTCCTAAAATCACATTGGTTTGAACCACTCACCACTGTGGACTTGAAATATCTCACTTGGAAAGTGGTAATGCTGTTAGCCCTGGCTTCAGCCAGGTGTGTATCAGAATTGGCGGCTTTATCCTATAAAAGCCCTTACCTAATTTTTCATACGGACAGGGCAGAATTGAGGACTCGTCCTCAATTTCTCCCTAAGGTGGTTTCAGCATTTCACTTAAACCAACCTATCGTGGTGCCTGCGGCTACTAGGGACTTGGAGGATTCCAAGTTGCTGGGCGTAGTCAGGGCCCTGAAAATATATGTTTCCAGGACGGCTGGAGTCAGAAAATCTGACTCGCTGTTTATCCTGTATGCACCCAACAAGCTGGGTGCTCCTGCTTCTAAGCAGACGATTGCTCGTTGGATTTGTAGTACAATTCAGCTTGCACATTCTGTGGCATGCCTGCCACAGCCAAAATCTGTAAAAGCCCATTCCACACGGAAAGTGGGCTCATCTTGGGCGGCTGCCCGAGGGGTCTCGGCTTTACAACTTTGCCGAGCAGCTACTTGGTCAGGGGCAAACACGTTTGCTAAATTCTACAAATTTGATACCCTGGCTGAGGAGGACCTGGAGTTCTCTCATTCGGTGCTGCAGAGTCATCCGCACTCTCCCGCCCGTTTGGGAGCTTTGGTATAATCCCCATGGTCCTTTCGGAGTCCCCAGCATCCACTAGGACGTTAGAGAAAATAAGAATTTACTTACCGATAATTCTATTTCTCATAGTCCGTAGTGGATGCTGGGCGCCCATCCCAAGTGCGGATTGTCTGCATTACTTGTACATAGTTATTGTTACAAAAATCGGGTTATTGTTGTTGTGAGCCATCTTTTCAGAGGCTCCTTCTGTTATCATGCTGTTAACTGGGTTCAGATCACAAGTTGTACGGTGTGATTGGTGTGGCTGGTAATGAGTCTTACCCGGGATTCAAAATCCTTCCTTATTGTGTACGCTCGTCCGGGCACAGTATCCTAACTGAGGCTTGGAGGAGGGTCATAGGGGGAGGAGCCAGTGCACACCAGCTAGTCCTAAAGCTTTTACTTTGTGCCCAGTCTCCTGCGGAGCCGCTATTCCCCATGGTCCTTTCGGAGTCCCCAGCATCCACTACGGACTATGAGAAATAGAATTATCGGTAAGTAAATTCTTATTATACAGCATCAGAACCACTCCCAGGTCCCCTCTTAATCTGTCTCCTTTTGAAATTCTGTTTGGTCGACAACCCCATGTTATGATTAACCCCCAGGATGATTTGAAATGTAACAATGAAGTAACCGTAAAGTACTTGGTTAAGATGAGTAAGCAATTGAGGAATCAGAATGATAATCTAAAGTTGGTGATTCCTGATTTGCCAGACAGTAATTGTCATGACATTGAACCTGGGGATTATGTAATGATACGGAATTTTCTACGCTCAGGTTGCCTTATTGACAGATGGGAAGGACCATACCAAGTCTTATTGACCAGCACAACTGCTTTGAAGGTTACCGAGAGAGAGACTTGGGTCCATACGTCTCATTGTAAGAAGGTTGCGGATCCAGAAAGGTCCCGTGACAAAGAACAGACGGTAGAGGTTGTATCACTAGAGTGTCTGTTCAGGGAAGAGTGAGACGACACCTGAGCGTTGAGAATAATAAGACCAGAAGCTTGTCGAGCCAGATTTCTTTTTCCCATTTGTTATTTTCTCCAGTTCCCACCTCCCTCCTATTTCCCTTCCTCCTTCTTATTTTCTCCTTTTATTCCTCCAAGATGGACTTGCCCCAAGAGACTGTGATACGGATTTTCCTGTTAACCATGATGTTGACCAGAGCAGTCTGTTTCGGTGAGAGTACCATGGAAGTCGAGAAAGGATCTGGAATGGGTTCTGATGGCCAGGATGAAGGCGTAGATTTCCAAGAACAACATAATCACAGAGTAAAGGCGAGTATCAGAAAACGATCTGGTAGCATTGACAATAGAAGGAATTGTGAAGGATTGTTAGCTGAAGAGAACTGCATCTGTAGACACTGTGACAGTATAGTCGAGGATGGGTGTATCAAGAAATGCCAATCCAGTTTTAATATCCATATGGACCGGCATCCATTAAGTGACTATCACTCCTTAGTGAGTAAAATGTTAAATCAGACAGATTGTTGGGTATGCTCTCAAGTACCTCAAGGCCATAGCAAATCAGGACTAGTACCATTCCCTTTAACTGTAGGAGCTGTACTTGAGCTAAGCGGTGGGAGGCCGGTGGACAGGAGGTTTAATATCTCTAGTCCTCCTAGTTTGAAGCTCCACCAATATCATGTGGATAGGTCCTTAGTGTGCTTTAACATTTCCAATCCCCGAAAGCCGGGAAATTGGGAAGTGTCATGGAGTAATCAAACCATGACATTCTCACATAGAGCCGACAGATTACCCGTAGATACAGAACTTATACGCCAGATAGCCGACCATAGGAAATTCTTTCGGTATAGGTACACCCTAGGAAGTAGGATCATGCGAGTTGGAGAAGTATCACCAGGATACTGTGCACAGATCGTACAAACTGATACGTGCACTAAACAGATGGGAGAATTAGGGTTAGGAGATTTCACATGGAAAATTTGTAACATGGTAATGTCATACTCCGTCCCATATGTTCTCCCCGATGATGCATATTTCATATGCGGGAGGAAGGCGTATAAGTGGCTTGCCCCAAACTCAGAAGGGTTATGTTATATTGGAAAAGTACTGCCTGAGGTAATGACTGTATCCCACACTAAAATGAAAGATATTCACCGTAGTGCCCAAGCTCCTTACACTCACACTCATTACGAGCACGTCGTTAAAAGGCAACTGACAGAAAGAACAGAGCATCTGGCCTCTGACCTGATCCATGAATCCACCGGGATTTAATTCCTAATCGCGTTAGATATCACTCGTACCGCCAGAGGAGTGTTA
Organism: Pseudophryne corroboree; assembly: GCF_028390025.1. Lineage (NCBI taxonomy): Eukaryota > Metazoa > Chordata > Amphibia > Anura > Myobatrachidae > Pseudophryne > Pseudophryne corroboree. The sequence goes on along the minus strand of NC_086450.1, from coordinate 178,192,169 downwards.
AACTATAGATATATATATCTGCGCTTGCTAATTTATTAGACAATATCACTGAAATGTATGACGACACATTCAGGTATACGGGGAGAGAGTTACAAGCCTACAAAACAGAACTGGTTCAGCATAGGATGATTCTCAATTATCTCACAGCAGTGACAGGCGGGTATTGTGTCACCTTGGCTACTCAATATGGAATAAAGTGTTGCACGTATATTACAAACAGCACTGAGGACCCGGTCGAGGTCATAGACCAAAAGATGGATGACATTTTACAATTAAAATGGGAGTTCCGAAGGAAACACAATCTCACCCTTGCTGCTGTGGGTAATGAGCTGACCAGTTGGGTGTCATGGTTGAACCCACGAAATTGGTTCTCTGGTTTAGGAGAATGGGCCCAAGGTATTATTATGGATGTAGGGAAATTTCTTTTGTGTATTCTGGGTGTCATCATATTGGTCGGTCTGATATTTAGATGCGTTCGGGTTTTAGCGAAGCGTAGAAACAGTACCAGGGTGATGAGTCTAAAGAGCGAGGACACTGTATTAACAACGACTAATTTGATTTATGACCCAACGATAGAGACAATGTTGTGATGAAAATGTGATTCCACGGTCCGTTTCTTTCACCCGTTTCTCCTTTGTTTTCCTCCAAGGTACAAAGACATCCGCTTGGAAGAAGAATTTGACAACCTTTTACACAGACCATTGATGGACAATGCCATAAACCCCCAATATCCCTAGTGACTTTAATGAAAACGCTAGCCCAGAACTTTAGTGATTTAAAATTTTATGGACATTGAAACGGCTTTGCTCGCATTATAGCAAAAGCCCAAAGAGACTACAGTCAACATGTACATCGAGACAAGACACAAGACAAGACCTCAATCAACAAATGTATATTAAACTCACATAGTTTATGACTGCATTTACCATAATTGCTTCTTATCTTCATTTCTACAACCTTCAGGTAATAACACACATAGTCGATAGGGAATATAGGCACAGATATCAGCACTCAGATATTCCCCCATTCATGTATCATCAACTAAAATGTGCTCCCCCATTTTGTTGCAACCACAAGCCGAAAAGAGCTCGGTAAAGTTTGACAGCCCATCCACAGACCCGTCTTACGGGATAAGAAGGATTCAAATGTATACTTCGCAATACCTCGAAGCTTGATTTAAAACACGTACGGCACGATGATACATGACCCCTCAAACATGGACTCATACACACATGCTTCTACTATCTCACTAGGTCATACCTTTTTCCCACCTTCTTCTCTTCTCCCTTACCCAATCATAGAAATGTATTTATACATGACATATATTTTTCTCTTTTTGAACTGTTTTAGGAAGTGGCAGTTATTGATGACTGCCAAAGGGTGGACTGTCAAAGTCAGAAAAATATCACGCTGCACATTGCCATATATTCACCTCATGCGCGTGCCTGCTGCACGTGCACATTCTCTCCCGTGCGTGCGGATACTCGCAGCCGCGTGATGGCGCCTCGGCCATGCGCTCGAGCGCGTGGTATGTGCATTTACGGTAGAGTTTGTGTGCGTCTAGCGGGCGACTCAATCGTTAAATAATAACACCAAATAGTATGTTTTATAGATAATGTTCCCCTTAATAATGACTGTAAGTTTGTTTAATGTAAATGGTCGCTGGACAGAGGAATTCCTCTTTGTATGGTACGAAGGGTCAGACAGGGTTTGAACAGCTGTGTCTGGTACCTAACTAAAGAACATTTTAATAGCTACAATCCGGTGTTGGTTAGGTAAAGATTAATCGCTCCTGCGTATAGTTATGGCCATTAGTAGATTCTGGACATTTCATATATTTGCAGTTCATTATCCATGCGGCGGGAATCCGGCGATTCCCTCCCACCTGAGCAGTTTGTAATAGTCACAGCCCACCTGTTCAAACTAACCTATGACCTTTTGTTATGATGCGAGGAGACATTCCTGTGTCCAATGAACAATGAGATTATAGGTCCCTTTGTAGTATACTGTACTCAGTGTATATAAGATCAGCCAGCCTGGGCAGCTCTCCCACTCTCCACAAACGGTTTTCATATTGACTAACTCGGAGCTGGTACCAGGCTGCGCAGCGATCGTTCCCAGTGTGCGTAAGTAATTCTCTGTAATCATCTCGCTCTTTGTTTGTATTGGCCATTCATTCTCTCTCTCTCTGTTTAGTATAAGATTGTAACGTTATTGTATATTTCTGTCTAGATATTCTGTTAGAATTATATGTTAGCTTGTAGTGTATGACTTGTAAACTGTTTTACCCCTTTTCGATATAACTAAAAGCTTGTTAGTAAAGGTGTTGGATCCTTAGCACGGTATCGTGTGTTCATTACATTGCAGAGGGTAATAGGAGCGTCTCGATCGCTCAAACAGCTTTAGTATTAACAAGGTTAAGCAGCGTTATATCGCTACAGTGTTTCAGTACAAGGTTTACAGCATAAGAGTATCCTTTCTGTGTGTTACATTCAAGGTTTACTGATTGTCATCCTGTGAGCGTCTGCGCCGCTCGTGATCTCCTCGTGGTCTCGAGCGTCCGCTACGCTGGTAGCGTAGCATTACGGTAGTCGCTCGCCTATAGCGTGCTCGACACCAAGCGTAAGCTGTGAGCGAGCGTGCCGCATGTGCGTCTCGATCACGGCCGAGCGAATGCTACGCTAAGCGCGTACCCTTACAGTACCCCATACGCCAATTGCGTACTGAGTCTCTTACCCATATAGTGAAGGTTATAAGATAATCATAATCAGCATTATCAACCCAGACGCACACTCTCCTCCACCTGCATTCACTACTAACACCCTGCAGTACCCAGACACACACTGTACTCCCCATGCATCCACTACTAACACACCAGCAGCCCCCTGACCCACACTCTCCTCCCCTGCACTCACTACTAACACACCAGCAGCACCCTGACATACACTCTCCTCCCCTGCATTCACAACTAACACACCAGCAGCCCCCTGACACACACTCTCCTAACTTGCATTCACAACTAACACCACACCAGCACCCTGACACACACTCTCCTCCCATGCATTCACAACTAACACCCCAGCAGCACCCTGACACACTCCCTCCTCCCCCTGCACTCACTACTAACACCCCAGGAGCACCCTGACATACACTCTCCTCCCCTGCATTCACAACTAACACCCCAGCAGCACCCTGACCAACACTCTGTTCCCCCTGCATTCACTAGTATCACCCCAGTGGCACCCTGACACACACTCTCCTCCCCTGCATTCACAACTAACACCCCAGCAGCACCCTGACACACACTCTCCTCCCCTGCACTCACTACTAACATTCCAGGAGCACCCTGACACACACTCTCCTCCCCTGCATTCACAACTAACACCCCAGCAGCACCCTGACACACACTCTCCTCCCCCTGCACTCACTACTAACACCCCAGGAGCACCCTGACACACACTGTCCTCCCCTGCATTCACAACTAACACCCCAGCAGCACCCTGACCAACACTCTATTCCTCCTGCATTCACTACTAACAACCCAGCAGCACCCTGACCAACACTCTATTCCCCCTGCATTCACTACTAACACCCCAGCAGCACCCCGACTTAGACTCTCATCCCCTGCATTCACAACTAACACCCCAGGAGCACCCTGACCAACACTCTATTCCCCCTGCATTCACTACTAACCCAGCAGCACCCTGACACACACTCTACTTCCCCTACATTCACTACTCACATCTCAGCAGCACCTTGACACACACCATCTCTCTGTGCACTCACTGTCAACACTACAGCAGTACCCAGACGCACACTCTCCTCCACCTGCATTCACTACTAACACCCTGCAGTACCCAGACACACACTCTCCTCCCATGCATTCACAAATAAAGGCCAGTACACACGTTCTTAAGATGTGTGCTGAGCGATCTATCAGTGACCGCTCAGCACACATCTCTCCCCAGGGGGGAGGATGGGGGGGGGCTGCTCATTTCACCCAGCGGGTGAAGTGAGCGATGTGTTAGTTTGTACCTTCATGCAGGCCAATGTAGCACCGACGATAGCGACGCGCGGGGCCATACATCGCTATCGCTGTGAGGCATACACACGAGAGATCCGTGCTTAAAATCTAAGCAATCTAGTCAGATTGCTTAGATTTTAAGAACGGATCTCTCTCTGTGTACCCCCCTTTACACCCCAGCAGCGCCCTGACCAAAAGCTAAGGCAGCAGGTCCCACATGTGTCAGGGGGAAGGGCCAACAAAGGAGGGAGAGGCCTTATACATTGGTGTTGTTTCCTTGCTAGAGTTCTGTCTCTAGGCTGGGACGGGACTCCGGGATTGACCACAGCAAATGCCCCTGAGCTCCCTTCTTATTCCTGCTCTGTGACGCATACAGCAGAAACTGGAGCAATGGAGGAGATCAGGGTTGGCGCCCGGAAGTGAACGGCCTCCATTGTCTCCTGTATTTACGCCCCTGTACAGCAGTAAGGAAGAATATATAGAGGAGAAAATAAAGAATGACCATTTTAATTGTGAGGGAATATTCACGTTATATATTACAGTAAAGCACTCATCTCCATGTATTGTACGCAAGCAATTTTGTGGGAGGAGCTAGTAGTGAGGCATGTGGCACAAAGTGAATTGGTAGGCTTCATATATTGCATGGGTCTTCAACCTTAATAGCAAACCTTCATACCTTAATAGCAAAACTGTGGCATGGCATGCTGGGATGTGTAGTTTCACAGCAGCTGGAGGGCTACAGGTTGAAGACCCATGATATATTGGTACAGGTGAGTACAAATAGTATCCACTGTTACCATGCAAATATATTTTATTAGTGTAGGTGAACTGAACATATGTTGGTCAACACATTTATAATAGACTAATACTGTATTTAAGAAGTTATTTATATCAGCTAATTCTCTTTACTGTTACATATGCAAATATATTATTATTGTGTTATTTATGTATGTATTTATTTTTTATTCTTATTATATATTGATCTACAGTATAAATGTGTCCAATCCACAATCTCACAGTGGTGTTTTTTGCACTGTCCATTTTACTTTTTGGTCTAATAATTGTAGTTATTTTTTAACAGTTCTTTAGAATATCGCTTTGTTCTAAATATCCCTTTGTAGAGTATCTTATTATGGGATAACCTTGGAACTGGAATTCTTGTGACCCTTTACTATCCATTAATCTTTTTCTTCTGTTCCTGGAAATAATCTGTTATGTAACGTCTTTGTTACTTGCACCATACGCTCCCTTTGTTACTTGCATATGGTCCCTCTATGAGATATTAATTGTAACCTTCCTGGATCTGTGTTATTCTCTCTAGGACTGATGCTTAAACTATCTGCATGGAGTTGACTCTGTAACGCAAAGAACAAACTGAGTTGGACGCAAGAATCAGGTTCTCATACTGAAGATATGACCGCCACTATGCAAGCCCTTCAATTCAAGCAGTTTTCCCCTGATTTGGGGCAGGACTGGCCCCCGCCCTGTGAGCAGGAGATAGAGAGGAGGTACCAGGTTGTTCCTTCAGTGGTATGCGCTATGTGTTGCCTTTTTGGAATCATCTACTGTTTCTTTGGTAAGTGCTGCTCTGTCTCACTTGGGGTTTGTACATTGCAGTAATTGAATCTAACTAAATACTACTTAAAAGTAACTACAGTGTAACAAAATCAGTGCAGTATTGATTGGCGACCCATTGGGGAAATTAAACATGTTAACAATGCCAAATACCTTGTTCCCGACCGAAATCTGTCAGGATCAGGGAATCAGGATTTTTCAACATGTTTCATATTCCAGATTCCCCAACCAGTTGGAGATCGGGACATTGTGTCTCTGATGTATGGGGACCTTAAGTGATAAGAGTTTATATTGGAGAGTTTCCAAACTATTTTAACTATTGGAGGAATGCCACCCTAACAGGCGAATACCCGATTCCCAGATGCCGATCCGATCCGCCGAGCGGTGGACTCCAATGATCAGCGATTTATTGGGTAATCAGCAAAATACAGCACATTAGTAATCCCCACTCGCTGATTCCGATAATTTTTGGGTCAGAATCTGCCATTCGAGATTGTCCAACATATTGGCTTTTGATGTTTCCTTAAACGAGTCATCAGCAGAACTGGGAATGGCCCAATTAATTGCTGACGAATAGGCCCCAGTTTGATAAATGCCACATTACATTTTAATAGCAACACGTTAAATGTCAATTGCATTCACTATGGGGTTTGCACTTAAGTATGTTTTGCGGACAGAACTTAGATTGGGCTGTGTGCGCACTGGTAATGATGAAACCAAGTGTTACTTCGTGATGTTAATATAATCATTATGTCCAACTTTGACAAGGGTCCTATTATAGCTCAGAAAACAAAATGTACTATAAGTACGCAATGTTTAAATATGATAGTGAAATGAATGTTTTTACTGTGGACATGGGTGTGACTAGAGATAAAACGGAGAACAACATGCATAAACCTAAGAGAGAAAAAAAAGAAAACACTGATACCTATGGTGCTTTATCAGAGACGATATCCCACTGCCCATTATGGACCCATTTTGCAATTGCACCTATATTCATGTTTTTAAATGTAGACTTAAGTAAAAGTAATGGCATCTTGATGCTCAACATGCAAATGTTGTGACTTCACCATACTTGCTTGAGTACTGCTACCTTTAGCCAAAAGTATAGTAAAGACACCTGTTAAACATTTTCCATCTGCGTAATGTAATACTGTTAAACACTTGGAAGTTTCAGTATGGATTAATAAGCCCACATGGCAAGATTCCCATAGGATATTCCAGAAATCTACATCATCACGGGATTTCTTCTCCAGGAGAAATCATTGAGAAAACAACACACTGCCAGGTTCCCAAAACGGTTTGCTATTGCTGCATAACTAATTTGTGAGATAAGTGCTGCTAAAAAGGTGTATAGTCAACAAAACCAAACTTATCAAAGAAAGATTTAAAGTGCTTAATATATTCCTTTCAGAGGATATAAGAGAAACAGACACGATGGAGTCAGTTAATTATATTAAAAGTATGTTAACAGAGTTCAGGAAGGCAATGCAATTTATACACAAGGTGAATTCTAGGTGATGAGGCCGAAGTGTCAAGTTAGAGCAAGGGACAGTGACAGACAACACAGTGCTGCACTGCTGATGCCCCCTGTTACAGTTTGCTAGGAGAGGTGCTGGGGACTTATTGAGCGGTAACCAATTAGCCCCGATCCGTTTTCGGACGATAAAAACAGCCAGATATAGCGATTAATAACCAATGGTCATAATCGTGGTATCCAATTAAAGGCTGTTTTCATCGTCCAAAAACGGACCCGCGATCGTGCAACAACACATGGGATCGTGGATAAGTCTCCGTTCCCATGTGTGAGCGCGGCTTTGACAGCCCGCTTATCGCGGATTAGGTGAATAATCCCCGCGACGCATCAGGGCTAATAGGATAGGCGATACAATTACCTGCGGTCATTGACCATGGGTAATTGGATACCCCATACAGTTAAAAACATTCAAAAAAAGTACTGCATAAACAGAAAGCTGTAGTGAGCACTAACCTCGTAATTAAAATAAATGACGACACACAAAATAAAGGTGTAATTGTATTCCATATGCTCTTTTGACTTGAGTGTTGACAGTTTTATTCTGAATTGGTTCTCAATAAACATAAATTGCATAAAAAAGGTGTTTGCACTGAAATAGATGGATCAGTCCGATCTTTACTGTTGTCATATTCTGTGTGTCTGTGGTTAATTTCCTTTTGTTTTGACTGAAGGGCCCTACACACTTGGCAATTTGGACGACCAACGATGTTATCGTTGGCCGTTGTTTTTTTTTCACAACAATTTTTAGCATACACACTGGACGATTTGTAAGGCCGATTTGAATGATATGATATTACATTACATCGATATCGTCCAAATTGGCTTGCAGGTATAAACGATGATAGACCAATGATGAACGACAGCGGGGACGCACATCGTTCATCGTTAATGCATCCACACTGGACGATATGAACGATTTATCATTCATTTTTGATCGATATCGGTCATTTTTTCATCCACACTGAATGATATGTACGATTTATCGTTTTTTGACCGATATTGTTCATACCATCCTTCAATATCGCCAAGTGTGTAGAGCCCTATACACACCACATTTGAATAAACATACACTTGACTATACTGTATATACTCTGGAATATCTACATTTTACCACAGTTAGAGCACTTTCCATATTGGATTCACATGTTTCTATACCTCTAGCTAGTACAGTATGTCTGATAATTCTTTGATTGTTTGTTCACTCAGGTTACCGCTGCTTCAAGGCTGTCATGTTCTTGACGGGTCTGATGTTTGGTTCAGTGGTCATCTTCATGTTGTGCTATAAGGAGCGGGTCCTGGACACACAGCTGAGTGTTGAAGCCAGTGTGGGCATTGGGCTTGGCATTGGGGTTCTGTGTGGGCTGGTTACTATGCTGGTGAGGAGCGTGGGACTGTTCATGGTGGGTTTGCTGCTTGGACTTCTATTAGCCATAGCCACACTTATCGTCATGGAACAGTTCTATCACCCGCGCACCGTCTGGGTTCCGGTAGCTCTCCTTCTTGGGATCGGGATGCTCTTTGCGGTACTTACATTACAGTGGCAGCGTTTCTTCACCACCCTTTCCACAGCAGTGTTTGGCAGTGCCATCATGACAGTGACTGTGGATTACTTCATTGAGCTCTTTTTGTTAGTACAGTACGTGTACCAACGCATGAAGGTGGACCCTCCTCAGAATATGTGCTGGTACAGCTGGGTAATCCTTGGGATCTGGCCTGTACTCAGCTTACTGGGAGTGCTTGTCCAGTGGAAAGTCACTGCCGAGGGGTATTCACATACAGAAGGTAAGTGCAGGGCCACTTATTACATATTACATATATATATATATATATATATATATATCTGTATATATTTTTTTATTAATTCATGCTAATTAAACAATTAAATGTTGTGTTTATAAATCTACAAATAAATTACATCAAGCACCCAGATAGCTCACTTCACTGTGGAAATGGGTGGGATCCAGGAGGCTGGTCATCTCTCAGGAGTGAGGTAGAACTCCCAGAAATTTGGGAGTCTGCCGAACAGTTCGGGAGAGTAGGAAAGTGTGAGATGTAAGATCTCCTGTGTTTACCTTGGGCTTTATGTGTTGGTCGCTAAGCTTTGTAAGCCTGTAGTAACATAGTTCTATTAAACAGCGGCGTGACGTTTAATGTATTGTAGACATTAGAGGTTTCCACAGTCAGATGACTGCCTCTCATCATTCAACATTGACTCATTGCATTATTTATTTTTTCTCTCATTTTTGTGCTTTATAACCACAAGTTTATTTAATCAGATAGAGCTGTTTATTCTCATTGCCTTAGATATTGACACAGCTCTGCACTGCTGTACAAGTCAATAGCCTGCAGTAGTCTGAAGGTGGAAAACGCTTTAAATATTGATACCGGTATTAGAGTGGATTATACAGGGCCCAGCACTAAATCCACTTACCATGCACACTGTGCAGTGGAAAATAGTACATTTTATGAAGCAGGGGGTTTGAACCATGCGCATGCAGTAATCTATAATATTGATATAATTAATGATTTTATGTTATCAGTGCAAAATAGAATTATTTTATAAAAGATACTCTAATGGCATATGCATGATAACGGTCTACTGAAACCACACTACTGAAAGGAGGACTTACATGTACGGAAGTGCTATAGGCCGACCCATATGGTGGACATGCACATGGTCAACAGGGTGAAAAGTTGTGAAAAGGTTGACACCTGAAAAGGTTAACAGGAACGAAAGGTCAACACAGTGAAAAGGTTGACATGAAAATGGTTGCCACATGAAAGGTCAAAACAGTTTTTTTTTTTGCATTTTTGGGTGTCATTTTGATTGTTAAGCCACATGTGACCCCAATTAGTATACCATGTCTCCTCGCATGGCTTGCCTCGCTTGTCATGATTCAGGCAGGTCCCTCACTCTAGAACCGCTGTACTCGGCACAGGTTACTATTCCCAATCGTCATGGACGCCATCAGGGAAGTACTTGGGGCACAGCTATCCCGGGTCCAGCCTCTCTGAAAGAGAGTGGAGGGCCTGGGCCGCTCATGCCACCGTCCGGCTCTTTACCCCTGCCACAGTTCGTCCCCATTGGTTCCTGTCTGCCCGCAGCAATCTATTGAAAACGTCTCTACCAAAACGGCCGCTGCCTCAGAGGAGACAGTTATAAAAGATACTAGAGGAGGCCTCCTCTAGTATCTTTGATAACTATCTCCTCTGAGGTGGAGGCCATTTTGGGAGGGACGTTTTCAACAGTTTAAAGCAGGCAATGGTGAACAGCGGCCCCGCTAGGACAGCAGACCCGCAACAGCAGCAGCAGCGGTCAGGAAGGGGATCCCCTGTCAACGAGCAGAAAACCTGACAGCGAGCAGAACCCATGACAACGAGCAGGTACTAGGCATTACTGTGTGGAGCATAATATGGTGTTAGGGGCATTACTGTGGGGACTTAATATAGTGCAACGAGTATAATTTGGTGTTGCTCCATATGTGCATAGGATTAAAAAGATATATATATATACAGGTATATATATATATTTATTTATATATATATATATATATATATATATATATATATATATATATGCTAGGAAGAATTTGGAGAGCACACCCGTAAGTTTAAAAGGTAACAATCTTTATAGTATAAAATAAATATCCACATACATGTTAGTTTAAAAGTTCAAGTGCAGGAATAAAAAACCGGCACGCTGGCTCCGGACCCGGCGGGTGACATCCCACTGTCCACGGTTTGCAGCCACGCCCATATTTAAAAAAAAATATTTTTATTTATTTATTTCTATAGTTTTTTTTTAAATTGGGGGGGGGGGGCTACCTATTTTGTGAGTCCTAGGCCCCACAATTTTTTTACGGCATCCCTGTCAGTCGTAGTCCGTGTGGAGGGTTTTTACATGTCAGCCTACTGACCATGTCGGTCTTTTGTACCTGTCGACCATATGCATATAAGGTCAACCTATCGACTGTCTACCTTATTACTGTCAACCTATCATCCGATCATCCGGTTATCGTCACTGGTTTGATATGTTTTCTCTTACGTCCTAGAGGATGCTGGGGTCCACATTAGTACCATGGGGTATACACGGGTCCACTAGGAGCCATTGGCACTGTATGAGTTTGTGAGTGTGGGCTGGCTCCTCCCTCTATGCCCCTCCTACCAGACTCAGTTTAGAAAATGTGCCTGGAGGAGCCGGTCATAGCTAGGGGAGCTCTACATAGCTTCCTTAGTAAAAGTTTATTTTAAAGTTTATTATTTTACAGGGAGGCTGCTGGCAACAGCCTCCCTGCATCGTGGGACTAAGTGGGGGGAGTAGTGTCCGCCCTGCGGGGTCTGAGCCACTATCTCTGCTAACAGGACACTGAGCTCCTGAGGGGATAGAATGTTCCCCGCCACAGTGGATCGCTCACCCCGGCAGCATGCCGCCACCCCCTTACAGAGCCAGAAGATCATTGGCGAGTGAGTCACCGGCCCCCCTAGCAAGCGGAGAGCTGGTGTGAAGATGGCGGCAACAGGGTATGGAGCGCAGTACTAATTGCGCTCCGGGGATCAGCGGTACATAGTGCGGCGCTGTGAGGGGCGCCCTGAGCCAGCGCCTACACCCTACACTGACCTCTAAAGCCTGTCAGGGTCCCGGGATCGCTGCCAACATGAATCCTCAGGCCAGTATAATCTTCTGAAGAGCGGGAAGACAGCGCCATTATGGGGGCAGAGCTTCTCCACAGAGTGGACCCAGCAGCGTTCAGGGCTATTTTCCTGCCTGCTGAAATGCTGTCAGTGCAGAGCAGTCCCTCCAGAGCAACTCCAGCTATCTCTTACGGCACCAGGGGGTTGTAGAAGGGGGAGAGGCTGTGTAAAGACTGTGTAACCTATTAAGGTGCACAGTCAGCGCTGGTTGGGGTCTCCCTATACATTGAAAGCGCTGTGTGTGGGTTGGCTCCAATCTCTGTGTCTCTCTTGCCATTCTTGGGGGTGAAACTCTGTCTATCCTCCCCGGTGGGTGTGTGGAGTGTTTGGGGTCTCCTTTTAGCTATGTCTAGGGACTCTGGGGCAGATTTATTAAGCTCGGTGAAGTGATAAATTGGAAGGTGATAAAGGACCAGCCAGTCAGCTCCTTACTGTCATTTTTCAAACCCAGCCATTTAGGATCTGATTGGCTGGTCCTTTATCACCTTCCACTTTATCACTTCACTGAGCTTAATAAATCTGCCCCTCTGTATCATATGCTGCAGAGGATATGTCCTCTCAGGATGATTTCATTCCATGTAATCAGGATTGCACTTTTTTAGCGCAGATACCAGCAACGGAGCCGGAATGGTTATCCTCTATCAAATCTATGATTCCTCAGATTTCTACTAGGGTTGCACAAAATGAATCTGCAACTCAGGTTTTACAGACATCTTTGGCAGTTTGGTCTGGTTCTGTTACCTCGGCCTCCCTCAGAAGGTTCCCACAAACATGCTCTTGCCCAGATTATGCAAGATGACACGGATAACGATTCTGACACGGCAGACGGTGATGGGGATGTGCTCAGGGGGGCCGCATCTCTTGCTAAAGGGGTGCAGTTGATGATAGAGGCTATCAGGGATGTGTTGAATATTGCTGATACAACACCTGAGCAGTTTGAGGAGGCTTACTTCACTGATAATAAGAAAGCCTCGCTAACCTTCCCTGCGTCCAAAGAATTAAATGCTATTTTTGAAAAGCATGGGAAAACCCTGAGAAAAAATTCCAGATCCCTATACGGGTTCTGGTTGCTTTCCCCTTCCCTGAGGAGGATAGAAAGAAATCGGAAAACCCACCCATAGTGGACGCGTCTGTATCCAGACTCTTGGAAAAGGTGGTTTTACCTGTCCCAGGATCTACCCCCTCAAAGGAGCTGGCTAATCACAAAATTGATACTACGCTCAAATCCATATATACGGCTTCAGGGGCTATACTACATCCTACTATTGCCTGTGCATGGATTTCCAAAGCTATAGTAAAGTGGTCAGGCAGATTACTTGAGGATTTGGATACAATGGATAAAAGTGACGTTGAATTGTTTTTACGTAACATTCAGGATTCTGCAGGATTTATGGTGGAATCCATGAAAGTAATATCTTCCATGTCTGTCTCCGCTCGCCGAGGCCTATGGCTGCGCCAGTGGTCTGCCGATGCGTAATCCAGGAGAGGTGTGGAGACCCTACCCTACACAGGTCAGGCACTCTTTGGGGAAGTGTTGGATGCGTGGATCTCCACGGCTACAGCGGGTAAGTCACCTTTTCTCCCCTCAGCTGCACCTGCTACGAAGAAACCTTTTCCTTCGGCTACATCACAGTCCTTTCGGGTTGCTAAAACAAGAAAGGCCAAACCGTCCAACACCTTCTTTAGAGGAGGTCAACCAAAATCCAAGAAACCTGCTACTGCAGGTTCCCTGCTTCAAGTACGCCAAAGTCCTCCCCATTCTGAACTTAAAATTGCTAAACGCCTTTCTGAGGGAGTTCAAGTTCAAAATAGAGTCTCTAAGGGCGGTGATATCAGGTCTGGAGGAGGGGGAATTCCTGATATCCCTGGATATCAAGAATGCGTACCTCCACATTCCGATTTGGCCGCTGCATCTAGCTTACCTCCGATTCGCACTGGTGGACTGTAATTTTCAATTCCAGGCCCTGCCATTCGGGCTCTCCACAGCACCGAGGGTATTCATCAAGGTGATGGCGGAAATTATGGTTCTACTCCGCAGACAGGGGGTGAACATAATTCCATATCTGGATGATCTGCTGATAAAGGCATCGTCCAAGGAGAAGCTGTTACAGTCTATAGCTCTCACGACCCAGCTTCTCAGGGAACATGGTTGGATCCTGAATCTTCCAAAATCACATTTGGAACCTACCAGGAGGTTGTCTATTTTGGTAATGATCCTCGACACGGAAGTGCAGAGGGTGTTTCTTCCAGAGGAAAAGCGTTGGTGATACAAACATTGGTCCAGGAGTCCTGAAGCCAGCCCGGGTGTCAGTTCATCAGTGCATTCGCCTTCTGGGAAAGATGGTGGCCTCTTACGAGGCTCTGCAGTACGGGAGATTTCATGCTCGGCCCTTCCAACTGGATCTCCTGGACAAATGGTCGGGATCACATCTACACATACACCAGAGAATACGTCTGTGTCGCCAAAGGCAAGGATCTCACTCCTCTGGTGGCTGCAATTGCCTCACCTTCTGGAGGACCGCAAGTTCGGGATTCGGGACTGGATCCTTCTAACCACGGATGCAAGTCTCCGGGGCTGGGACGCAGTCACTCAAGGGGAAACCTCCCAAGTAAGGTGGTCAAGTCTGGAAGCCGGCCTGCTGATAAACATTCTGGAACTAAGTGCCGCCTACAACGGTCTTTTCCAAGTGTCCCATCTTCTGAGAAATCGGGACATTCAAGTGCAGTTGGACAATGTAATGACAGTGGCTTACATAAACCGAAAGGGCAGAACGAAGAGCAGAGCTGAAATGTCAGAGGTAACAAAGATCATCCTCTTGGCTGAAAAACACGTGTTGACGCTGTCAGCAATCTTCATTCCGGGAGTAGACAACTGGGAAGCGGACTTCCTCAGCAGACACAATCTCCATCCGGGGGAGTGGGGGCTCCATCCGGAGGTGTTCATGGAGGTAACAGATCTTTGGGGTGTACCTCAAATAGACATGATGGCCTCTCATCTCAACAAGAAGCTTCGGCGGTATTGTTCCAGGTCGAGGGACCCACAAGCCGTGGCGGTGGACGCCCTAGTGACTCCGTGGGTGTTCCAGTCGGTGTACGTGTTTCCTCCACTTCCACTCATTCCAAGAGTTCTGAAACTCATAAGGAGAACAAAAGTTCAGGCAATCCTCATTGCTCCAGACTGGCCAAGAAGGGCTTGGTACGTGGATCTTCTGGATCTACTGCTAGAAGAGCCGAGGCCTCTTCCTCTTCGGGAGGACCTGCTGCAGCAGGGGCCGTTCGCTTATCAAGACTTACCGGGCTACGTTTGACGGCATGGAGGTTGAACGCCAGATACTAGCTCAGAAGGGCATTCCGAACAAAGTCATTCCTACCCTGATACAGGCTAGGAAAGTAGTAACGTCTAAACATTACCATCGCATTTGGAAAAAATATGTGTCTTGGTGTGAATCCAAGAGGTTTCCTACGGTGGGGTTTCAACTTGGACGGTTTCTCCTCTTCCTCCAAGCAGGTGTGGATATGGGCCTGCGATTAGGTTCCGTAAAGGTCCAGATTTCGGCCCTATCAATTTTCTTCCAGAAACAGTTGGCTGTCCTCCCTGAGTTTCAGACCTTTTTGAAGGGAGTTCTACACATCCAGCCTCCCTTTGTGCCATCTGCGGCACCCTGGGATCTTAACGTGGTGTTGCAGTTCCTCCAGCCGGACTGGTTTGAGCCTCTACGGGAGGTTGAGGTCAAGTTTCTCACGTGGAAGGCTGTCACTTGGTTGGCCTTGGCTTCTGCTATCCGTGTGTCTGAGTTGGGGGCTTTGTCATGTAAAAGCCCATACCTGATCTTCCATGAAGATAGAGCAGAGCTAAGGACACATCCGCAGTTCCTTCCGAAGGTTGTGTCGGCATTTCATATCAACCAACCTATTGTGGTGCCAGTTGCTACTGACTCCTCAATTTTATCAAAGTCCTTGGATGTTGTAAGGGCTCTGAAAATCTATGTGAAGAGGACTGCTCATCAGAGAAAATCGGATTCTCTGTCCTGTATGATCCCAAGAAAATTGGGTGTCCTGCTTCTAAGTAGACGATCTCTCGCTGGATCAGGTTCACTATCAAGCATGCGTATTCTACGGCAGGCCTGCCGTGTCCTATGTCTGTTAAGGCCCACTCTACTCGTAAGGTGGGTTCTTCCTGGGCGGCTGCCCGGGGTGCCTCGGTTTTACAACTATGCCGAGCGGCTACTTGGTCGGGGTCGAACACGTTCGCAAAGTTCTACAAATTCGATACTTTGGCCTCTGAGGACCTGAAGTTTGGTCAATCAGTTCTGCAGGATCCTCCGCGCTCTCCCTCCCGTTCTGGGAGCTTTGGTACATCCCCATGGTACTAATGTGGACCCCAGCATCTTCTAGGACAGGGCTGGCCAAACCAGTCCTCGAGATCTACCAACAGTGCACATTTTCCAGACCACCTAGCTGGTGCACAGGTGTAGTCATTACTAAATAAGATGTCCTGCATTCATTCCTAACTGACAATTCTACAGATCTCCAGGAGGGCTGGAAAACATGAACTGTTGGTAGATCTCGAGGACCGGTTTGGCCAGCCCTGTTCTAGGACGTAAGAGAAAATAGAATTTTAATTACCTACCGGTAAATCCTTTTCTCGTAGTCCGTAGAGGATGCTGGGCGCCCGCCCAGCGCTTCGTAATCCTGCAGTGGTTACTTAGTTAAATGCAGCTTTGTTCTTGGTAAGTACTGTTTCGTTACTTGGTAAGTAATATTGGGGGTCATTCCGACCCGTTCGCTCGCTGTGTTTTAACGCAGCAGAGCGAACGGGTCCCTGCTGCTCATGCGCCGGCGCCGTAGTGCGCCTGCGCATGCGGGAAGGCCATAGCAGGATAGCGATCGCCTCTGCCTGATTGACAGGCAGAGGCGATCGATGGGCGGGAGGGGGGGAAACGGCGACGCTTGGCCGCCGTTTCGTAGGCGCGGTCCGGCCAACGCAGGCGTGGCTGGACTGAACGGGGGGCAGGCCGCAGCGGCTGCGTGACGTCATACACAGCCGCTACGGGCCAGGGAGCGAGGAGTAACTCCCGGCCAGCACACTAAAGCTGCGCTGGCCGGGAGTTACTCCTGAAGTGCAAAGGCATCGCCGCTGTGCGATGCCTTTGCACTTCTGCGAGGGGGGCCAGACTAACATGCGTGGTGGACTAGCCCCGTGCTGAGCGACCCCCGCATGTCAGGAAAGATGATCGTAGCTCTGCAAAATTTTGCGCAGCTACGATCAACTCGGAATGACCCCCATTGTTCAGACGTTGCTGATGTTTAAAGCTGGTTAGCTTGGTTTGCCTTGTGTGTGAGCTGGTGTGAATCTCGCCACTATCTGTGTATAATCCTTCTCTCAAAGATGTCCGTCTCCTCGGGCACAGTTTCCAGAGTCTGGTAGGAGGGGCATAGAGGGAGGAGCCAGCCAACACTCTCAAACTCTTAAAGTGTCAATGGCTCCTAGTGGACCCGTCTATACCCCATGGTACTAATGAGGACCCCAGCATCCTCTACGGACTACGAGAAAAGGATATACCGGTAGGTAATTAAAATCCTATTATTACAGGAACGTTGAAAGAAATATAACCTCGTTTGGAAAGATAAGACCACATATGTTATATATCTGCTGGTGGGCTGGCTCCACTATAACAATTCTGGTTTTCAGTAGTAATTGTGGGGATCTCAAGCAGAGGGATAATGGCAAGAAAAGTCATCATAAAACTGTAATACGATATATGAGTCTGTGATATAGGTCTTAGCATTTTAACAAGTGTGACAATGTAATCACTTACCGGGTGATAGTTGCATAATGGCAGATCCCAGAGGAACAAAACTGGCAGAATATACTTCTGAATATCTTTTATTGTATGAAAGAAATGTTTTATATAATGTGTGAGAGCTATAATCGCTGCTTGTTATATGAGAACCTAGGTCTTCAAACCTACCATCCATATTTCTGCAGCGGGGTACACTGGTATTCCACAGGGAATAACATCAGGGGTGTAGAGTTGGATCTTGATCTGAGGCTCCAACAGGTTAAAAGCTTTGACTGTTCCCAGGATGCATAGCACCGCCTCCTCTATATCCCCGCCTCCAGGAACTGGAGCTCAGTTTGTAAGTTGGTGCCTGCAGTGAAGGCAGCTCACCTCCCCCGGCGGCGCTGTATACTCCCGTGCCCTGGTTGCCGGGTACTTACAGCAGAGGGCTCCGGTCTCATCAGACACACACTCACCGCTGCTCTCCTGGATCGCGTGGCCGCATCTACAGGGAGGAGGTAAGGGGGTCCCCCAGGCAAGTCCCGCTGAAATCGCAAATCCTGCGTGGTCTTTAGGAGAAGGACCGCGCGCGCTGGCGTGGACACTGTGGCCGTACAGGCACCCCACTAGACCACCAGGGCAAGGGGCACAGGTCGGATTTATTAAAATCTGTTTCAAATAGGCCCCGCAGTACCCGGTGATGAAGTCCAGCAGGGGGATAGGGCTTAGACCTGTAGTCCCTCCCCCAGCCCCAGGCGCCATCTACAGCAGATGTTCCCACCCTGGAGCTGCATATCTCTCCCTCACTCCCTGTCAGCGTTTGGGCGCCATTACGCACATGCTGAGCTGATTCTGGTACTGCTGGGCAATGTCTCCTCTGTAAAGCCGCCAGTCTCATCAGTGCTGTGCATTAACAGGACACTTAAGTATTCTACATGTCATTTAGACAGTGTTAGTTAAGAAAAAGTGCATAACTTCTGCGTTATTTGGTACAAGTATCCTGTGATATACATCCAGTCTTTACTGTGTATTGTTATATCTGTATATACAGTGGGGCAAAAAAGTATTTGGACAGCCACCGATTGTGCAAGTTAACCCACTTAAAAAGATAAGGGAGGTCTGTAATTTCATCATAGATACACTTCAACTGTGAGAGACAGAATCTGGAAAAAAAACAGGAAATCACATTGTATGATTTTTAAACAATTTATTTGTATATTTTTGCGGAAAATAAATATTTGGACAATCAAAAAGTTTAACTCAATACTTTGTAATATAACCTCGGTTGGCAATTACAGAGGTCAAACGTTTCCTGTAGTTCTTGACCAGGTTTGCACACATTGTAGCAGGTATTTTGGCCCACTCGATCTGTCATGTTTTGGGGCTGTCGCCGGGCAACACGGACATTCAACTCCCTCCACAGATTTTCTATTGGGTTGAGGTCTGGAGACTGGCTAGGCCACTCCAGGACCTTGAAATGCTACTTACGGAGCCACTCCTTAGTTGCCCGGTCGGTGTGTTTGGGGTCATTGTCATGCTGGAAGACCCAGCCATGATCCATCTTCAATGCTCTTACTGAGGGAAGGAGGTTTTTGCCCAAAATTTCACAATACATGGCCCCATTCATCCTCTCCTTAATACGGATCAGTCGTACTGTCCCCTTTGCAGAAAAGCAGCCCCAAAGCATGATGTTTCCACCCCCATGCTTCACAGTGGGTATGGTGTTCTTGGGATGCCATTCATCATTCTTCTCTCTCCAAACATGGTGAGTGGAGTTTATACCAAAAAGTTCGATTTTGCTCTCATCTGACCACATTACATTCTCCCAATCCTCCTCTGGATCCTCCAGATTGTCACTGGCAAACTTTAGACGGGCCTGGCTTAAGCAGGGGTACCTTTTGGGTGCTGCAGGATTTCAATCCATGACGACGTAGTGTGTTACTAATGGTAACCTTTGTGACTGTGGTCCCAGCTCTCTTGAGGTCAATGACCAGGTCTCCCCGTGTAGTTCTGGGCTAATTCCTCACCGTTCTCAAGATCATTGATACCCCACGAGGTGAGATCTTGCATGGAGCCCCAGGTCGAGGAAGATTGTCAGTGATCTTGTATTTCTTCCATTTTTTCATAATTGCGCCAACAGTGGATCTCTTCTCACCAAGCTGCTTGCCTATTGTCGAATAGCTCATCCCAGCCTTGTGCAGCTCTACAATTTTGTCCCTGGTGTCCTTAGACAGCTCTCTGGTCTTGGCCATGGTGGAGAGGTAGCAGTCTGACTGTTTGAGGGTGTGGACAGTCTTTTATACAGATAACCAGTTCAAACAGCTGCCATTAATACAGGTAACGACTAACGAGTGGAGGATAGAAGAGCTTCTTAAAGAAGAAGTAACAGGTCTGTGAGATCCAGAAATCTTGCTGCTTGGTAGATGTCCAAATATTTATTTTACACAAGAATATACAAGTAAGTAAATTGTTTAAAAATCATACAATGTGATTTCCTGTTTTTTTTTTTTTTTCAGATTCTGTCTCTCACAGTTGAAGTGTACCTATGATGGAAATTACAGACCTCCCTCTTCTTTTTAAGTGGGTCAACTTGCACAATCGGTGGCTGTCCAAATACCCCACTGTATATATACATAGCTTTACTTAGTAGTCCAGTTACTTAGTATTGCTAGTCCGGTGCAGTTATATTGTTGGTAATAATATCTGCATTGTGCATGTAACTGTGTGTGCCAAAAGCTGCTGTGTGTCTATATTCCGTGTATATCACACATATTGCTATCCCTATATTCTGTACCTTGAAGGGGGCTAATTGCGACAGGGTTCTCATATGATATAGTGTCTCACAGGATATATTACTTTGGTATTTTTCCTCTGTGTGTTTCAGTCACCATATACCTCTTAGATTCTCTGTTTGTGCTCTGCTTTGCAGTCACACTATACAGGGTTTTTTTGTCAGGTATTATGTCTCCTTTATTGTACTGTTACACCCTAAGGGTACGCTTACAAATAATGTCTGCTAAACAGGGTGGTAGATCCATGGCTGATCCTGCACTGTGCAGTGCTGACGCCACGGATTGCTCAGAGGAAAACATTGCAGTTGAGGGTTCAGGTACTGGGGGTTCTATACCCCTCAGTCAGTCTGCAGCACCGAGTGTACACCAAGACCCACCTTTGGCTGCATTTTCTAATTTACTGACAACACTAGTAACTAGACTTGCGCCTCCTGTTGGGACCTACTGTGCCATTACAGCCACATATTGGCCCTCATTCCGAGTTGAATGCTCGCTAGCTGTTTTTAGCAGCCGTTCAAATGCATAGTCGCCACCCACGGGGGAGTGTATTTTCGCTTTGCAAATGTGCGAACGCCTGTGCAGCCGAGCTCTGCAAAAACAGTTTGTGCAGTTTCTGAGTAGGTCTGAACTTACTCAGCCCTTGCGATCACTTCAGCCTGTTCGGTCCCGGAATTGACGTCATACACCCGCCCTCCAAACGCCTGGACACACCTGCGTTTTCCCTACCATCCCAGAAAACGGTCAGTTGACACCCATAAACGCCCTCTTCCTGTCAATCTCCTTGCGATCGCCCGTGCGAATGGATTCTACGTTAAAACCACCGCTCAGCAACGATTCGCATTGTACCCGTACAATGCGCATGCTCTTTGCGTTGCATACGCATGCGCAGTAGAGACCTTATCGCAGCGCAGCGAAAATCGGCAGTGTGCGATCAACTCGGAATGAACCCCATTGTCCCTGCAGTTAATCCGCCATGGGCAGATAATCTGTCCTCTCAGTTACAGCAATTAAATCAGTCTTTAGCAAAACAAAAACCTCACCCGCCTAAGACTAAGGGGTCCTCTAAGCGGGCCATTACTTCCTCACAATCCACACATGTTTCGGATACTTCATCCGATGAAGATGGCGCATATACTGACCCCTCAGACACTGATGCAGACACTTCTGATGGGGAATCTATTACACAAGTGGATGTTCCTGACCCTTTGGAGGCTATCAGGCTGATCCTTCAAATTGATGGTGAAGTTGAGCCTACTGATACCTCTAAGAAACCCGATAAATTCAAGCTTCAGAAGGTTACTAAATTAGTTTTACCCCATTCTGACCATTTGGTTGACATACGTCAGGAATCCTGGGAGTACCCAGGAAAGAAATTCTCTCTGTCTAAGAAGATGCTAGCTCATTATCCCCTCACTGCAGAGTTAAGTAAAAATTAGGAAACACTGCCGCCGGTGGACTCACAAGTCGCGCTTCTGGTGGTGTCATCTGCTCTGCCTGTCACTACCATCACCTCTCTGAAGGAACCGACGGATAAGCGTGTGGAGGGTTGCTTGAAGTCTATTTACACTCTTGCAGGAGCTGTGCATAGGCCCACTATTGCGGCTTCATGGGCTGCAAAATCTATTGAAGCCTGGGTTCAGGAAGTTGAAGCGGAACTACTGTCTGATTTTCCTGATAATGCTAGACAGTGTCTTTCATATATTATTACAACCTCTCATTATATTCAGGAGGCGGCATCTGATGCTGGTGTCCTGGCGGCCAAAGCATCTACTACGTCCATTCTGGCTCGCCGGATTCTCTGGTTGTGGTCCTGGTCTGTAGATCTGGACTCTAAAAAGACCTTGGAGGTGATCCCTTTTAAGGAAAACATCCTTTTTGGGGAGGATCTCAACAAGATTGTTGCTGACTTAGCATCTGCTAAGACGGCCTGTCTGCGTAGTACTAATCCTTCGGCTCCGAAGGCTAAAAGTGCTTCCTTTTCGCTCCTTTCGACCTCCAAGTAAAGCAAAGGGTCAGGCGTACCCGAAACAGACTCGCACTTCCAAATCAACTAAGCCCAAAACGTAAACGTTCCTGGGCTGCCCGTAATCCTGCTTCCAAAACAGACAAGCCTGCTGCATGACGGGGCGGGCCTCCTCCTGTGGGACCCCATGGGGGAAAGGCCGATTTGTGCGGTTTGCTCAAGTATGATTACAGAACACTTCGGACGCCTGGATACAGGAAGTCGTCACTCACGGATACTCCATTTCTTTCAAGAAACGTCCCCCTCGCCAGTTTTGCTCATCAAACATCCCTTCGGATCCTGTAAAAGCAAAAACTCTCCATTTGGTGGTACAATCCCTCCTAGACACAGGGGTGATAGTTACGGTGCCTCTGGCCCAGAGAGGAGGGGGGTACTATTCAACGTTGTTCCTAGTTCCGAAACCGAATGGGTCTTCCTGGCCCATTCTCAGCCTCAAGTCATTGAACAAATTTGTGAAAGTTTCCAAATTCCGTATGGAAACTCTTTGCTCTATTGTTCTGGCTTTGGAGCTCATGGACTATATGGTATCCCTGGACATACAGGATGCTTACCTGCATATTCCTATTGCCATCTCGCATCAGCAATACTTGCGGTTTGCTATTGGCAACCTACATTATCAATTCCAGGCCTTACCTTTTTGTCTGACCATGGCTCAGAGAATCTTCACCAAGGTCATGGCGGTCATGACGGCTATGCTCCGCCGTCAGGGTATCAGGATCCTGCCGTATCTGGACGACTTGTTGATCCTGGCAAACTCTCCAGAGGTTCTCCTCCGTCATCTAGAACTGACGGTCCAATTCCTGCAATTTGATGAACTGGTGGCTCATCAACTGGAAGAAATCCTCAGTGGTCCCTGCTCAGAGCATGGTGCACCTGGGAGCACTATTGGACACCCACAACCAATGGTCGTTCTTGTCTCCAGAGAAAGTCTTGAAACTTCAGGAAAAGATAAGATGCTTCCTATCTCGCCGACGTGTGTCCTATACACTCGGCGATGCAAATACTAGGCCTAATGGTGTCGGCTTTCGACATGGTGGAGTACGCTCAATTTCATTCCTGCCCTCTGCAGAGATTAATCCTTTCCAAATGGGACGGCCTGCCACACCGGATCAGGACTCACTTGTTCTCCTTGACTCTGGAGGTTCGCCTGTCACTGACCTGGTGGCTACAGGACCAGCAACTGAGCAGGGGTCGTCCCTTCTGGATCTCCAACTGGGTGCTTCTAACGATGGATGCCATTCTGCGCGGTTGGGGCGCGGTGTTCGAGCAACACTCTCTTCAGGGTCGATAGACCAGGGAGGAATTTCTACTCCCAATAAACATTCTGGAGTTGCGGGCAGTGTTCAATGCTCTGAAACTGGCCCTGCCTCTGGTACAAAACAGGCCTGTTCAAGTACAGTCGGACAATGCCACCACGGTGGCTTACATAAATCATCAAGGTGGCACTCGAAGCAGCATGGCAATGATGGAAGTGTCAAAGATTCTTCTATGGGCGGAACGCCATCTGCCAGCCATATCGGCAGTGTTCATTCCGGGGGTCCTCATCTGGGAAGCGGACTTCCTCAGTTGTCAGGACGTACACGCTGGACAGTGGAGCCTTCATCCAGAAGTATTTCAACTCCTAGTGGACAAGTGGGGCCTACCAGATGTAGACCTGATGGCATCTCGACACAATCACAAGGTTCCGGTCTTCAGAGCAAGTTACAAGGGATCCTCAAGCAGCGTTCGTGGATGCACTGGCAATTCCATGGAACTTTCGGCTGCCATATGTGTTCCCTCAGGTGTCACTCCTGCCCAGGGTAATAAGGAAATTCAAGCAAGAAGGACGAATGCTACTTCTGATAGCTCCAGCATGGTCCAGGTGGCATTGGTTCCCAGACCTGCAGGGTCTCTCGATAGAGCGTTCTCTTCTACTTCCACAACACCCAGACCTCCTCGTTCAGGGCACTTGTGTCTACCAGGATCTAGCCCAACTGGCTTTGATGGCGTGGCTCTTGAAGCTTCAGTTCTGGGGGCCAAGGGATTCTCTGAGGCGGTCATTCAAACTATGTTGAAAGCCAGTAAGCCGGCTTCGGCTCGGATTTATTATAGGGTCTGAAATTCTTACTTCACCTGGTGTGCGGCTAAGAATTATGACGCATACAAGTTCAGTACTGCCAAACTTTTGGCATTCCTGCAACAGGGCCTGGACTTAGGCCTTAGTCTGGCTTCCCTCAAGGTTCATATTTCTGCCTTGTCGATATGGTTTCAGAGAAAAATTGTGACTCTGCCTGATGTTCAACCTCCCTATGTTCCCCCTGTGGCTCCTTGGGATTTGTCGGTGGTTCTGTATGCCTTACAAGAGTCTCCTTTTGAACCTCTTGAGACTGTGGATCTTATGTGGCTTACTCTTAAGGTCTTGTTTTTGTTGGCTATTGCCTCAGCTAGACGGGTTTCAGACTTGGGTGCCTTGTCCTGCCGGTCACCCTTTCTGATTTTTCACCGTGACCGGGTGGTTCTTAGAACTCGCCCTGGTTATCTGCCTAAGGTGGTGTCACCTTTCCACCTTAACCAAGAGATTGTGGTTCCGGCCTTTACCTCTCCTGGTTTATCCTCCAAAGAGCGTTTGTTGGATGTGGTACGGGCTTTCCGTATTTATGTGAAGAGCTTCACTTAGGAGATCTGATTCTCTCTTTATTCTGTCTGGTATTTACAAACGTGGCTGGCCTGCTAATAAGCAGACCTTGGCCAGATGGATTAGAATGGTGATTGCACATGCTTATGTACAGGCTGGCCTTCCAGCTCCTGCTACCATCAAAGCCCATTCTACTCGGTCTGTTGGACCTTCTTGGGCGGCCCGCCGTGGTGCGACCCTTGAACAATTGTGCAAGGCGGCTATGTGGTCCTCAGTGAACACGTTCATAAGGTTCTATGCCTTTGATACTTCCGCCTCCCAGGATGCCTCCTTTGGACGCCGGGTTCTTGTGCCCGCTACAGTGCGTCCCCTCCCATGAGGAACTGCTTTAGGACATCCCCGATGTTATTCCCTGTGGAATACCAGCGTACCCCGCTGCAGAAAAGGAGATTTATGGTAAGAACTTACCCTTGTTAAATCTCTTTCTGCGAGGTACACTGGATTCCACAGGGCACCCACCCTGATGCACTTAGCTTCTTTGGGTTTGTATGGCATTAGCCGCTGGTACCTTCTCCTGTTGTGAGAATGTGGTTCGCTGTGGCTACTAACTGTTGTCGTCTCTCTTACCTGCTACTGAATTGGACTGGTTATCAAAACTGAGCTCCAGTGCTTGGAGGCGGGGATATAGAGGAGGCGGCGCTAGGCATCCTGGGAACAGTCAAAGCTTTTAGCCTGTTGGTGCCTCGGATCAAGATCCAACTCTACACCCCCGATGTTATTCCCTGTGGAATCCAGTGTACCTCGCAGAAAGAGTTTTAACAACGGTAAGTTCTTACCATAAGTAGTGAGGTGGTATAGAATGGGTCATGCTGGTATATCTTGGAATCAGTGTTCCCTATCTGATATATCAGTAATACCCCTTTCACACCGCCAATGGCGGATTCCACCCGGGAATTGGAAACGGGTCCTTCCTGGGTGGGATCTGGCATTGCTGCTGCTCGCTTCCCCGACCCGAAAATATGCCAGGCGGGTTGCCATAGCAGCGGGGGCAGAGGCGTTGATGTGAACGGGTCCGGGGTCACATCAACCCGAGAGCCCATTTACGCTGCCATTGACCAGGTTTTCAACCTGGGAATAACACTGCTTGAATTGCCGGGTCAGGCGACCCGGGATTTCAGCTATGGCGCTTTCACATTGCACGCTGACCGTGTCGCTGACCGTGTCGACCCGGCAATATGCCGTCGATACTGGGTTATTTGTGTGGTGTGAAAGGGGTTTTAGTGACTCATTAATTTGACACTACATACATATAGGACATGAACAGAATTTAGGGGGTAATTCAGAGTTGATCGCAGCAGCAAATTTGTTAGCAGTTGGGCAAAACCATGGCCCTCATTCTGACCCGATCGCACGCTGCACTTCTTCGCAGCGGTGCAATCGGGTCTGCATTGCGCACGCTCGTTGTTGCCGCAATGACGCTGACAGCGAAGAAAAAGGATTGACAGCAGGAAGGCGTTTTGGGGCGTCAACTGACCGTTTGAAGCCATTTTCGGGGAGTGGTAAGAAAAACGCAGGCGTGTCCAGGCGAACGGAGGGCGGATGTCTGACGTCAAAGCCGTGACCATCATCGCTGGATCCGTCGCAAAGGGTAAGTAGGTCTGACCCTGGTCTTGTTTTGTGTGAAACTTTTTTTAGCATAGCAGCCCTGCTATACTAAAATACACTCCCCCATAGGCGAAGATTAGTTGATCGCACCAGCAGCAAAAAGTTGCTTGGTGCGATAAACTCGGAATGAGGGCCCATGTGCACTGAAGGTGGGGCAGATATAACATTTGTAGAGAGAGTTAGATTTGGGTGGGTTATTTTGTTTCTGTGCAGGGTAAATACTGCCTGCTTTATTTTTACACTGCAGTTTAGATTTCAGTTTCAAGTTCAACACACCCCACTCAAATCTAACTCTCTCTGCACATGTTATATCTGCCCCCTCTGCAGTCACATGGTTTTGCCCAACTGCTAACAAATTTGCTGCTGCGATCAACTCTGAATTAGGCCCTAAGGGGGTCATTCCGAGTTGTTCGCTCGCAAGCTGCTTTTAGCAGCTTTGCACACGCTAAGCCGCCGCCTACTGGGAGTGAATCTTAGCTTTTCAAAATTGCGAACGAAAGATTCGCAATATTGCGAAAAGACTTCTCTGTGCAGTTTCTGGGTAGCTCGAGACTTACTCTGCCAGTGCGATCAGTTCAGTGCTTGTCGTTCCTGGTTTGATGTCACAAACACACCCAGCGTTCGCCCAGACACTCCTCCGTTTCTCCAGCCACTCCCGCGTTTTTCCCAGAAACGGTAGCGTTTTTTCACACACTCCCATAAAACGGCCAGTTTCCGCCCAGAAACACCCACTTCCTGTCAATCACATTACGATCACCAGAACGAAGAAAAAACCTTGTAATGCCGTGAGTAAAATTCCTAACTGCATAGCAAATTTACTTGGCGCAGTCGCACTGCAGACATTGCGCATGCGCATTAGCGACTAATCGCTCCGTTGCGAGAAAAAAATTACGAGCGAACAACTCGGAATGACCCCCTATATCTTTTTACACAAAATGTGAAATATTTGGCCATCTGATAACATGGAAGCACATACAGTACCAGCAGGCAGACTGGCTTCCCAAGATGACTGGTAACAGTGACTACGGAGCCCTATTCATAGAAAGGAAGAAAATAAGAACCACTTTTATTATTTTGTTTTATTGAGCATGCACTGAATACTAAAGCAAGCAAATATTGTTGTGAATGTGACATTTAATTAGTAAGAGATATGCAGTAAACTGTGTGCAATTAATTTGTATCACCCTCCTGGGGGTTCCGGAACACCTGGGAAGGGATATTCCATATTAGAGAGCTGTAATATGCAAGTAGAGAGTTAGTTTGTTAGGAAAAAAAGGGTTTTTCAATTAATTTTATTACCAGTCTTTTTCATATTTGAAGAGGCAGAAATAACAGGAACTGTTCGCAAGCTTTTATTTGGCAGAGACTCATTTGGAGTATTACAGGATTGTGGGATCTATTTACTAAGCCTTGATTAGAGATAAAGTACCAGCCAGTAAGCTCCCAACCTTCATTTTTCAAACCCAGGTTGTGACATGGCAGTTAGGAACTGATTGGCTGGTACTTTCTCTCCACTTTATATCTCTCTGATGCTTAGTAAATAGACCCCTATATTTGGACAATAGACCACTGAACATAATACTTGGGCAAATACTTAATTGTAAGTGTAATAGCATACACTGACAATGGGCCTTATTCATCAGGGATGCGATCACATACTGACGTTTCTATGCCCGATGCGCATGCACAGGAGCTGTACTGTGCGAAGCAGTCGCATGTCACTAATGCGAATGCCTCTGCATGATTGAGACGTTCGCGGGGAGGCGATGTGTCGTTGCGGGGGTGATGCGCCGAAAAAGGGGCGGCCTAGGCCGTTTATGGGGCAGCCGCGTGACATCACAGTCGGTCGCTGCAACGGAAAACATCCGCTCACAACTGAATTGTGATCACATTGCTGGCGGGCGTTTGCATGCTGGGTAGCCTTGCCCTGCGCTGGGCGGCCCCCAGCATGCGATTGCTAGCAGTTGCAGTTTTGATAATTTAGCAAAACTGTAACTGATGCTGAATAAGATCCAATATTCACAATCTATATCTAACAGAGGCCCTACTACAGTGTGCACTCATTTCATCTGCAGGCAGGAAGTAAATGCTATTTTCTGACCTGCCGGGCACCGGAATGCTGGCAGCTCGGGAGAAAGAAAAAGAGCCCCTTGCGGACTCGCTGCACTCGCCTCACGCTATTTATTCTCCCAGGACACCCCAAGAGGGAGAATAGGTGTCGGTATCCTGGTGGTCGGGATCCCGCCACCGGTGTGCTGAGCGCTGGGATCCCGACAGCCGGGATATTGAATGCATCCCATATATATATATATATATATATATATATATATTAGCTGTTCTACCCCTTTTCATCCCAGTAGGGGAGGTTTATTAAAATTCTAATTACGTAGTTTTCCTATTTCCCACCTGAAGAATACCTATGTTAAATTTCAGCTTCTTAACATATTGGGAAGAGAATTGGGGGCATATTCATCAAGAAAAAATTGTGAAATGTGAAACTTAAGTTTTCAATCCTCAAGCTTCCATTTCACAATTTTTTCGCTGTTCATCATGATTGCATGCTAAAATTATCACATTCCGAAAAGCTGAAGACAAGCTGCAAAAAGATCGAAGCAGCAAGAGAAGACTGACCGCTACCCGCTATCCCCCAACCCCCCGCGAACCCCACTGACGGTGACGGTGTCTGTACCGGCCATACCCAAGCTCCACATTGTTACTTTTTAGGGATACTGAATATGCCCCATTAGTGATGTGTCAGTCAGTCAGTGAGTGAGGGCTTTCGCATTTATACAATATATATATACTGTATGTATATATATATATATATATATATATATATATAGATATATATATAGATATAGTGTATATAATAAGATTTTAAACCTACCGGTAAATCTTTTTCTCGTAGTCCGTAGAGGATGCTGGGGACTCCGTAAGGACCATGGGGATAGACGGGCTCCGCAGGAGACATGGGCACTTTAAGAAAGACTTTAGATCTGGTGTGCACTGGCTCCTCCCTCTATGCCCCTCCTCCAGACCTCAGTTAGAGAAACTGTGCCCAGAGCAGACGGACAGTACGAGGAAAGGATTTTTGTTAATCGAAGGGCAAGATTCATACCAGCCACACCAATCACACTGTATAACTTGTGATATACTATCCAGTTAACAGTATGAAAACGACATAGCATCAGTCCAAGACCGATGAGACTATAACATAACCCTTATTTAAGCAATAACTATATACAAGTCTTGCAGAAGTAGTCCGCACTTGGGACGGGCGCCCAGCATCCTCTATGGACTACGAGAAAAAGATTTACCGGTAGGTTTAAAATCTTATTTTCTCTTACGTCCTAGAGGATGCTGGGGACTCCGTAAGGACCATGGGGATTATACCAAAGCTCCCAAACGGGCGGGAGAGTGCGGATGACTCTGCAGCACCGATTGAGCAAACAGGAGGTCCTCCTCAGCCAGGGTATCAAACTTATAGAACTTTGCAAAGGAGTTTGAACCCGACCAAGTAGTAGCTCGGCACAGCTGTAGCGCCGAGACCCCTCTGGCAGCCGCCCAAGAAGAGCCCACCTTCCTAGTTGAATGGGCCTTGACCGATTTAGGTAACGGCAATCCTGCCGTAGAATGCGCCTGCTGCATCGTGTTACAGATGCAGCGAGCAATAGTCTACTTTGAAGCAGGGGCACCAATCTTGTTGGTTGCATACATGACAAACAGTGCTTCTGTTTTTCTGACTGTAGCCGATCTGGCCACGTACATTTTCAAAGCCCTGACCACATCAAGGGACTCGGGATCCACCAAGTCCCGCGTAGCCACAGGCACCACAATAGTTCATATGAAAGGATGAAACCACTTTTGGCAGGAATTGAGGACGGGTCCGCAATTCCGCTCTATCCATATGGAAAACCAGATAGGGGCTTTTATGTGATAAAGCCGCTAATTCCGACACTCGCCTAGCCGAAGCCAAGGCTAATAACATGACCACCTTCCAAGTGAGATTTTTCAACTCCACCGTTTTAAGTGGTTCAAACCAGTATGACTTAATGAAACTTAACACCTTGTTAAGGTCCCAAGGCGTCACCGGAGGTACAAAAGGAGGCTGAATATGCAGTACTCCCTTCACAAAAGTTTGTACTTCAGGGAGAGAGGCCAATTCCTTTTGAAAGAAAATGGATAAGGCCGAAATCTGAACCTTAATAGATCCTAATTTTAGGCCGAAATTCACTCCAGTTTGCAGGAAGTGAAGGAAACGGCCCAGATGGAATTCTTCCGTAGGAGCATTCCTGGCCTCACACCAAGAAACATATTTTTGCCATATACGGTGATAATGTTTAGATGTCATGTCCTTCCTAGCCTTTATTAGCGTAGGAATGACCTCATCCGGAATACCCTTATCCGCTAGGATCCGGCGTTCAACCGCCATGCCGTCAAACGCAGCCGCGGTAAGTCTTGGAATAGACATGGCCCCTGTTGCAACCGGTCCTGTCTTAGAGGAAATGGCCACAGATCTTCTGTGAGCATTTCCTGCAGATCCGGATACCAGGTCCTTCGTGGCCAATCTGGAACAATGAGGATTGTTCTCATTCCTCTCCCTCCTACCATTCTCAACACCTTGGGTATGAGAGGAAGAGGGGGAAATACATAGACCGACTGGAACACCCACAGTGTCACTAGGGCATCTACAGCTGCTGCCTGAGGGTCTCTTGACCTGGTGCAATACCTCTGTAGCTTCTTGTTGAGGCAGGACGCCATCATGTCTATCTATGGCAGTTCCCACTGACTTGCAATCTGTGCGAAGGCTTCCTAAAGAAGTCCTCTCTTGGATGCAGGTCGTGTTTGCTGAGGAAGTCTGCTTCTCAGTTGTCCACTCCCGGAATGAACTGCTGAAAATGCGCTTACATGATTTTCCGCCCAGCGGAGAATCCTGGTGGCTTCTGCCATTACCACTCTGCTTTTTGTGCCGCCTTGGCGGTTTACATGAGCCACTGCGGTGATGTTGTCTGACTGGATCAGAACCGGTAGGTCGCGAAGCAATGTTTCCGCTTGCCTAAGGGCGTTGTATATGGCCCTCAGCTCCAGGATGTTGATTTGAATACAAGTTTTTTTACTTGACCCAAAGACCTTGGAAGTTTCTTCCCTGTGTGACTGCTCCCCCACCTCGGAGGCTCGCGTCCGTGGCTACCAGAATCCAGTCCTGGATGGCGAACCTGCGACCCTGCAGAAGGTGAGCACTCTGCAGCCACCATAGGAGAGACACCCTGGCCCTAGGGGACAGGGTGATTAACTGATGCATCTGTAGATGTGATCCGGACCACTTGTTCCGTAGATCCCATTGGAAAGTCCTCGCATGGAACTTGCCGAAGGGAATAGCCCCGTAAGATGCCACCATCTTTCCCAGGACCCGAGTGCAATGATGCACTGACACCTGTTTTGGCTTTAATAGGTTTTTTACCAGAGTCATTAGTTCCTGGGCCTTCT
The DNA here is from genome assembly GCF_028390025.1 of Pseudophryne corroboree. Taxonomy (NCBI): domain Eukaryota; kingdom Metazoa; phylum Chordata; class Amphibia; order Anura; family Myobatrachidae; genus Pseudophryne; species Pseudophryne corroboree. The sequence continues at coordinate 178,159,977 of NC_086450.1, read as the reverse complement.
GTATCGGAAGATAAACCCATTTCTGTTCCGTATTCAGAATCATACCCAAGAAGGGCAGACGAGTCATAGGAACCAACTGTGACTTCGGGATATTGAGAATCCAGCCGAGTTGCTGTGACACCTTCAGCGAAAGTGACACGCTGTTCAACAACTGCTCTTTTGATCTCGCCCTTATTAGGAGATCGTCCAAGTATGGGATAATTGTGACTCCTTGCTTGCGTAGGAGCACCATCATTTCCCTGAAATTGGTAATGACAATACTGTACCGTAATTCTCAGGTACGCCTGATGGGGTGGATAAATGGGAACATGAAGGTATGCAGCCTTTATGTCTAGATACACCATAAAATCCCCCCCTTCCAGGCTGGCAATGATCGCTCTGAGCGATTCCACCTTGAATTTGAACCTTTTCAAGTATAGGTTCAGAGATTTTAATTTTAAAATAGGTCTGACCGAACCGTCCGGTTTCGGGACTACAGCCAAGGTTGAGTAATATTCCCTTCCTTGTTGAAGGAGGGGAACCTTGAGCACCACCTGTTGGAGATACAATGTGAGAATTGTATTTAATATTACCTCCCTTTCTGGGGTAGAAGCCGGTAGGGCCGATAAGGAAAACCGGCGAGGAGGCACCTCTTCGAATTCCAGCTTGTAACCCTGAGAAACAATTTCTATTTCCCAGGGATCCACCTGTGAGTGAACTCAGATGTGGCTGAAGAGTCGAAGACGTGCTCCCACTGGGGCGGACTCCCTTAGCGGAGCCCCAGCGTCATGCGGTGGATTTAGTAGAGGCCAGGGAGGACATCTGTTCCTGGGAACTAGCTGTGCCCTGCGCCCTTACCTCTGGTAAGAAATGACGCTCCTCGTACTTTCTTATTATTCTGCGACCGAAAGGACTGCATTTGATAATGTCGTGCTTTCTTAGGCTGTGAGGGAATATAAGCCAAAAGATCAGATTTACCAGCTATAGCTGTGGAGACCAGGTCCGAGAGCCCTTCTCCACACAATTCCTCACCCTTGTGAGGTAAAACCTCCCTATGCCTCTTTTAGTCGGCATCACCTGTCCATTGCATGTTCCACAGGACACGTCTAGCAGAAATCAACATAGCGTTGAATCTAGAACCCAGTAGACCAATGTCTCTTTGAGCATGTCTTATATATAAGACAGCATCTTTTATATATCCTAGGGTCAATAACATGGTATCCTTATCTAGGGTTTCAATCTCCGCTGATAAGGTATCAGTCCACGCTGCTACAGCGCTATAAACCCCTGCCGACACAATCGCCGGTCTGAGTAGTGTACCAGAATGTGTGTAAATAGACTTCAAAGTACTTTTCTGCATGCTATCTGCAGGATCCCTGAGGGTAGCTGTATCTTGGTATGTCAGCACTACCTTTTGGGTAAACGTGTCAACGCCTTGTCCACCCTAGGGGAGGATTCCCATCGTATCCTGGCCCTAGCAGGGAAAGGATACGCCATGAGAATTCTTTTGGGAAACTGCAGTTTCTTGTCTGGAGATTCCCGCTCTTTTTCACACAATTCATTTGGTTCATTAGAGGGAGGAAATGTTATCTCAGCTTTCTTCCCCTTAAACATGTGTACCCTCGTGTCAGGGACAGATGGGTCATCAGTGATATGCAAAACATCTTTTATTACAATAATCATATATTGAATACTTTTCTGCCAGTTTTGGCTGTAACTTTGCATCATCGTAGTCGACACTGGAGTCCGACTCCGTGTCGGTATCAGTGTCTATTATTTTGGATAGTGGGCGTTTTGAGACTCTGAAGGTCCCTGCGACATAGAGACAGACATGGGTAGATTCCCTGTCTGTTCTCTAATCTTTTGTGCAATAAATTTACCTCAGCACTTAATTCCACATATCCAGTCAGGTGTCGGCGTTGTCGACGGAGACACCACACACACACATTTGCTCCATCTCCTCCTTAGAAGAGCCTTTTACCTCAGACATGTCGACACACACGTACCGACACACCACACACTCAGGGAATCCTCTTATCTGAAGACAGTTCCCCCACAAGGCCCTTTGGAGAGACAGAGAGAGAGTATGCCAGCACACACCCAGCGCTAATACCCCAGGAAAAACACACAATGTGTTTACCCAGTAGCGCTGTAATACTATTATTTGCTGCCCATTATGTGCCCCCCCCCCCCTTCTCTGAAACCCCCTTTCACCGTGGATAAGCAGGGGGGAGTCCGGGGAGCTTCCTCTCAGCTGGGCTGTGGAGAAAATGGCGCTGGTGAGTGCTGAGGGAGAAGCCCCGCCCCCTCGGCGGCAAGCTTCTGTCCCGCTTAAATATAATAAAAACTGGCGGGGGCTCTTTATATATACAGTGCCTAGCTGTATATATATCTCTTTTGCCAGAAATGAGGTTTATATTGCTACCCAGGGCGCCCCCCCTGCGCCCTGCACCCTTACAGTGACTGCCGTGTGTGAGGTGTGTGGGAGCAATGGCGCACAGCTGCACTGCTGTGCGTTACCTCAGTGAAGATCATGAAGTCTTCTGCCGCCTCTGAAGTCTTCTTTTCTTCTCATACTCACCCGGCTTCTATCTTCCGGCTCTGTGAGGTAGGCGGCGCCGTTCCGGGACGAACTCCAGGGTGAGACCTGTGTTCTGACTCCCTCTGGAGCTAATGGTGTCCAGTAGCCTAAGAAGCAGAGCCTTGAAACTCACAGAAGTAGGTCTGCTTCTCTCCCCTCAGTCCCTCGATGCAGGGAGTCTGTTGCCAGCAGGCTCCCTGAAAATAAAAAACCTAACAAATATACTTTCTGTCAGAAAGCTCAGGAGAGCTCTCTGAAAAGCACCCAGTCTCCACTGGGCACAGTATCAAACTGAGGTCTGGAGGAGGGGCATAGAGGGAGGAGCCAGTGCACCCCAGATCTAAAGTCTTTCTTAAAATGCCCATGTCTCCTGCGGAGCCCGTCTATCCCCATGGTCCTTGCGGAGTCCCCAGCATCCTCTAGGACGTAAGAGAAATATATATATATGTAGATAGATAGATAGATAGATAGATAGATAGATAGATAGATAGATATGATAGTTGCTATTGCTGTCTGTGTATGGATCTTGCTATCCATTCATTGTGAAGCATATAACATAGAAACATAGAATTTGATGGCAGATAAGAACCACTTGACCCATCTAGTCGGCCCCTTTTTATACCATATTTGTACCTCAAACCTTATTTGATCCTTATTTCTTTGTAAGGATATCCTTATGTTTATCCCATGCATGTTTAAATTGCCCTGCATTCTTAGCCTCTACCACCTCTGATGGGAGGCTATTCCACTTGTCCACTACCCTTTCTGTGAAGTAATTTTTCCTCAAATTTTCCCTGAACCTACCTCCCTCCAGTCTCAGTGCATGCCCTCGTGTCCTATTGCTTCTCTTCATTTGAAGAATGTTTCCCTCCTGATATATTTGAACGTTTCTATCATGTCCCCTTCTCTGCTCTAAACTATACATATTGAGATTTGTTTAGTCTTTCCAGGTATGTTTTGTGATGTAGGCCATGCACTATTTTAGTTGTCCTTCTTTGTACAGTCTCTAATGTATTAATATCCTTTTGAAGATATAGCCTCCAGAATTGAACACAGTATTCTAGATGAGGCCGTACCAATGACCTATACAGTGGCATTATTACTTCTTTATTTCTGCTGCTGATTCCTCTCTCAATGCAGCCAAGCATCTGACTTGCCTTCCTCATTGCTTTGTTACATTGCTTACCTGCCTTTAAGTCATCTGAAATAGTGACTCCTAGATCCCTTTCCTCCTCAGTAGTTTCCATTATAGTACCCTCGATACACTGTTTAGCCTTTGGATTTTTGAGACCCAAGTGCATGATTTTGCCTTTTTTGGCATTAAACTGTAATTGTCACACTCGTGACCATTCCTCTAGTCTACCTGGATCCTCAATCATTTGTTTTACCCCTCCTGGTGTGTCTACCCTGTTGCATACCTTTGTGTCCTCTGTAAAAAGGCATACTTTCCCTTTAATGCCATTTGCAATGTCACCAATAAAGATATTAAAAAGCACTGGTCCAAGTACAGATCCCTGGGGTACTCCACTGGTAACATTTCCCTCCTGCGAATGCACTCCATTTTTTACAATTCTGTTTTCTATCCTGCAACCAAGATCTTATCCATTCAACAATGTCAGTATCCAGTCCAAAGCTTTCGAGTTTACTTAGCAGTCTGCAATGTGGAACAGTGTCAAAAGCCTTACTAAAGTCTAGATAAGCTATATCCACGGTTCCACCTTTATCCATCACTTTAGTCACACAGTCAAAAAAGTCAATAAGATTAATTTGACATGATCTCCCCCCACTGAATCCATGCTGTTTGGGATTCTGTAAATTGCTGGATTTGAGATAACCTACAACTCCTTCTTTTAAGAGTGTTTCCATCAATTTCCCTACTACTGATGTAAGACTCACTGGTCAGTAGTTGTTTGCCTCTTCCTTGCTTCCACTTTTGTGCAGAGGACTATGGGCCTAGGGGGCCATTCCGAGTTGATCGCACGCTGCCGATTTTTGCTGCGCTGCGATCAGGTCTCTACTGCGCATGCGTATGCACCACAATGCGCACGCGCGTCGTACGGGTACATTCGGATCGTTGCTGAGCTATGGATTTAACGAAGAATCCATACGCACAGCCGATTGCAAGAAGATTGATAGAAAGAGGGCGTTTGTGGATGTTAACTGACCATTTTCTGGGAGTGGTAGGGAAAACGCAGGCGTGTCCGGGTGTTTGGAGGGCGGGTGTGTGATGTCAATTCCGGGACCAAAAAGACTGAAGTGATCGCAAGGGCTGAGTAAGTTCAGACCTACTCTGAAACTGCACAAAATCTTTTTGCAGAGCTCGGCTGCACAGGCGTTCGCACACTTGCAAAGCGAAAATACACTCCCCCGTGGGCGGCGACTATGTGTTTGCACGGCTTCTAAAAACAGCTAGCATGCGATCAACTCGGAATGACCCCCCTAATCCAGAGTTGATCACAGCAGCAAATTTGTGAGCAGTTGGGCAAAACCATGTGCACTGCAGGGGGGGGGGGGGGGGCAGATATAACATGTGCAGAGAGCGTTAGATTTAGGTGGGGTGTGTTCAAACTGAAATCTAAATTGCAGTATAAAAATAAAGCAGCCAGTATTTACCCTGCACAGAAACAGAATAACTCACCCAAATCTTGCTCTCTCTGCAAATGTTATATCTGCCCCCCCCCCCCCCGCAGTGCACATGGTTTTGCCCAACTGCTAACAATTTTTCTGCTGCGATCAACTCTGAATTACCCCCTATGTTTGTTTTTTTCCAGTCCTCTGGAATTACTCCTGTAGTTAATGACTGGTTGAATAATCTGTTAATGGTGCTACCAGCACCTCTTCAAGCTCTTTTAGTATCCTTGGATGTATTCCATCTGGCCTCATAGATTTGTCCACTTTCAGCTTTGAGAGTTCTGTTAGGACATTCTCCTCTGTAAATGTATTTGTTTCATTTTCCTGAATATCCCTTCAACTTAACTGTAGCCCCTTCCGCTCTCTTTCAGTAGTGAATACTGAGCAAAAATAATTGTTAAGATGATCTGTATAACCATCAGTTGATGAAAAAGCTTTGCACCAGCATTAATCTGAACTCGTATGATAGTTATTGCTTTTTTAACAGTTGTATTATATGTCTTTTTAATAGTAAAGATGAGTCCCGCAAAATTGAAAGGTCTAAAGGGGGGTACACACGAGCAGAGATCCGTGTTTAAAATCTAAGCAGTCTGACTAGATTGCTTAGATTTCAAGCAGGGATCTGTCGTGCCCCCCAGCAATAGTCGTGCATCGCTATCGCCGGTGCTAGATTGAACCTGCATGCAGGCTCAGTCTAGCGGGTCGCTCACTTCACCGCTGTGTGAAGTGAGCGGCCCCCCGTCGTTGTCCCCCCTCGCTCAGCACATTGCGCTGTGCTGAGCGGGGGAGAGATGTGTGCTGAGCGGTCTGTGTTAAGATCGCTCAGCACACATCTCTCCCGTCAGTACCCCACTTAAAACTGGAGACCACAGTCAGTATATCAGTATATATAGTATGTTAGCGTTGATTTAGAATCAGGAACAGGATTACGATTCCCGGCTAGATGAAGGATTGTGCTAATTGCATTAGGTGCTACAGGCAGAACAATTGTTGGGCTTTAAAGGAATGAGGATTTGCTATGGGATTCCGGCTTTAGCTCTGCCTGATTATTTCCATATATTTACCTGGACAATCCACTATAGCTATTCCTGGAACTGTCAGTTTGATCTTGATCCGGATGTCCATTGTTTTATGTTTTGTGACCAAACAGGCAGATTTAAGTCTACTTACACAGCAGGTAAAGATGTTTTGTGAACTGAACCAATACTAGACACATCATAGCCTATCTTACATGCAATTGCTCTGGGTATGCCTAGAAAAACACACATATGTACCTGTGTAGATTTGCATTATCCTGGCATTCATTCCAGTCAGCACCTACAGTAAGGGCTTGTTTGCACAATTCCAGACAGATGCAGACTGCACAAGGACTCATAGAGGCCTGAGAGAGCCATATTATTTACAGGTGTCAGTGGCAGGTGCAAATAGAGGTTGACGTTGTTGACGGTCAACAGTGCTAGCAAACCGCTTGTGATTGGCTGTTTGCAATTGCACCGCTGACACTGATAGGTGCTTTCATTGCTGTATGAGCATACATTATGCATTTGTGTGTGGTTTTAAACAAATGTTTACACTGTCTTTTTTTTTTCTCTATACAGGGAGTTGTTGCTCATGTATTTGAGACATATTTGAATTTGATTCTTGATACCTAATGCATATTGTAAACATAAACATGGGTGTAATGGTGGGTTCACACTTATAGATATATCTGCCGATCAATTGATCGGCAGATATCTCTATGGACGGATCGGGCAGTGTGTTGAGCATACACACTGCCCGATCCCTCGGGGGCTGACATCATGAACTGGGCGGGGCTTGTATACACGCCCGCCCAGTTCAGTTGTCAGTCACCGCCGGCTGCCGCAGCATGTGTACGGGCGGTCGGCCGACCGCCCGTACACACACAGCGAAGCGCCAATATATCGGTAGATAGATTGGCCATCGGCTGTACTGCGGGGCCGACGCGATATGTCTGTGAACGACGGAGTTCACAGACATATCGCCCGTACACACTGGCTGACGGACCAGCGATATATCGGCCGTTCAAGAGAACGGCCGATATATCGGCCAGTGTGTAACCACCTTAAGTGTATTTTATGTATGGCTAGAGTAGTCTCCACTGTAGTCACAAAAATAGCACAGAGAGAAATGGTAGATTTGGAATGTTTTTGTCTGAACACATGAGAAACAAAAATATGAAGAATAAATAAAATGCTTGTGAAAATGAATAGTAATACCATTTTTGTTTAAAAAGATTTGAACAGAGCCTGATACACATGACATACGCTTTAAAGGTGAGCATGGGATACTATGTAAAGGTGAGCATGGGATACGGTGTAAAGGAGAGCATGCTATAAGCTATAGGATGTAAAGGTGAGCATGGGATACTATGTAAAGGTGAGCATGGGATACTATGTAAAGGTGAGCATGGGATACTATGTAAAGGTGAGCATGGGATACGGTGTAAAGGAGAGCATGCTATAAGCCAGGGGTGGGGAACCTTTTTTCTACCGAGGGCCATTTGGATATTTATAAAATCCTTCGGGGACCATACAAAAATTCTCAACTTAAAAAATTACCCTGCCCCCCAGTAGGTCTGCCCCTTCGAGGTACTGTGTGTGCGCGCCCAAAAAATGGGTATGGCCAGTTAAAATGGGACGTGATACACATATGCCCCCAATAGTGCGGTGCCAGATCCACAATTGCCCCCACAGTGCCAGGTATACAAATGCCCCCACAGTGCCAGGTATACAAATGCCCCTCACAGTGCCAGGTATACAAATGCCCCTCACAGTGCCAGGTATACAAATGCCCCTCACAGTGCCAGGTATACAGATGTCCCCACAGTGCCAGGTATACAGATGCCCCCACATTGCCAGGTATACAAATGCCCCTCACAGTGCCAGGTATACAGATGTCCCCACAGTGCCAGGTATACAGATGTCCCCACAGTGCCAGGTATACAGATGCCCCCACAGTGCCAGGTATACAGATGTCCCCACAGTGCCAGGTATACAGATGCCCCCACAGTGCCAGGTATACAAATGCCCCTCACAGTGCCAGTTATACAGATGCCCCCACAGTGCCAGGTATACAAATGCCCCCCACAGTGCCAGGTATACAAATGCCCCCCACAGTGCCAGGTATACAGATGCCCCCACAGTGCCAGGTATACAAATGCCCCTCACAGTGCCAGGTATACAGATGCCCCCACAGTGCCAGGTATACAAATGCCCCTCACAGTGCCAGTTATACAGATGCCCCCACAGTGCCAGGTATACAAATGCCCCCACAGTGCCAGGTATACAGATGCCCTCCCCTCCGTGCTGCTTACAGTGGGACACGGAGGAGAGCGCGGCTGTCGGGTGGGAGCAGTGGCGTGTAGTACTTCAAACCAGCCGCCGGTCCGTGAGCCAATCAGAGCTCGCGGACCGGCAGCCAATCAGGAGCCGCGGCTGCCGGTCCGCGAGCTCTGATTGGCTCTCGAACCGGCGACTGGTTTGAAGTACTACACGCCGCCGCTCCAACCCGACAGCCGCGCTCTCCTCCCTGTTCTGACAGCTGAGACACGCTGTCGCCGGACTGAGCGGCAGCGTGTCTCACTGACACAAGCTGGTGGGCCGGACCAAACGGCTTCGCGGGAGGTTCCCCACCCCTGCTATAAGCTATAGGATGTAAAGGTGAGCATGGTATATGCTGTAAAGCTGAACATGGGATACTCTGTAGGAGTGGGCACCTAATAATATTTTGTCTAGGGGCAGCCTGACCCCTAAATCCACCCCTGTCCATCGCAACACATGCACAGTGCAACTCAGAAGCTTTCACAGTAAAAGGTGAGTGAAAGCAGCAACTCAGTGTTAGAAGTGTTACAAGAGTGGAAGAAGTGTGAAAAAAAAATGTTACATAGATAAAAAAAGAAAGAAAGTGATATAAAATGTTAAAATAAGTGTTAAGTGCTGATGCCCTGGAATGGCACAGCCAGAGCCGTTCAGGGGGCCCCACAACTGACACTATATAAATGTATAAAGGTCTTATTTGTAATTATGCCTTATTCAGTGTGCAGTCAAATGCTAGTTCACACTGACAAGTACCAGGGGTACAAAACGGGGGGGAGGCAGGTCAGTTGGTGCAATATATATGTGATAGTAAAAGCGCTTTAGGTCTGAGGCAATTTCTTGGTAATTTCAGACCCGTTGATTTAGCGCTGGGTTGTGAGCTGGCAAATCCCCTCTGTGTCTCTCTGACAGACTTTACTGTGGGTCTGTCCCCTATATGCCCGGTGTGTCTGTGGGTGTTTGATGCACGTGTGTCTACATGTCTGAGGCTGAAGGCTCTTCCCAGGAGGAGGCTATATTAGGGACACAAACGGCTGTGGGGGTGACCCTGTCGGCACCGCCGACGCCAGATTGGGTAAATGTGTTGAACGCCTTGAATGCTAATGTGGCTCTTATTAGTAAGAGGCTAGATAAGTCTGAGTCTCAGACCCAGGCATGGAAGAAATCTGTGGAAGATATGTTATTTGCAAAGTCAGGTCCTCTCAGGGTCGCAGAAACGTACGCTGGCCCAGTTGGCAGACACTGATACCGACACGAACTCTGATTCCAGTGTCGACTATAGCGATTCCAGATTAGATCCAAAATTGGCAAAAAGCATTCAGTACATGATTGTGGCGGTTAAAGAGGTACTACATGTCAATGAGGTCCCAGCTGTCCCTGATAAAAGGGTCTGTATGTATAAGGAAAGGAAACCTGAGGTGACGTTTCCTCCCTCTCATGAACTGAACACGCTATTTGAAAAAGTCTGGGAAGGTCCTGACAAAAAGTTTCAGATTCCCAAAAGAATTACGGTAGCTTATCCATTTCCCTCGGCGGATAGGGAAAAGTGGGAGTCACCCCCCCACTGTGGACAAGGCCCTGACACGTTTGTCTAAAAAGGTGGCTCTCCCGTCACCTGACACGGCGGCCCTTAAGGATCCTGCGGATCGTAAACAAGAAACTACGTTAAAGTCCATTTATGCGACCACAGGTACGCTACTCAGACCTGTCATTGCGTCTGCGTGGGTAAGTAGTGCTATCGAAAAGTGGGCAGGCAACTTGTCTTCTGAAATAGATACCCTAGATAGGGATAGCATCCTCTTAATGTTGGGTTATATCAAGGATGCTGCAGCATACCTTAAGGAAGCTGCGAGAGATATTGGTCTTTTGGGATCAAAGGCCAATGCCATGGCAGTCTCAGCTAGACGAGCGTTGTGGATTCACCAATGGAATGCTGATGCTGATTCCAAGAAAAGTATGGAGTCTCTACCATATAAAGGTAAGGCCTTATTTGGTGACGGCCTTGATGATTTGGTATCTACAGCTACCGCGGGTAAGTCATCCATTTTGCCTTTTGTTCCTCCACAACAAAAGAAAACGCATCACTATCAGATGCAGTCCTTTCGGCCCAATAAATACAGAAAGGGCTGAGGTTCTTCCTTCCTTGCTACTAGAGGAAGGGGAAGAGGTAAACGATCACCAGCCTTGTCAGGCTCCCAGGAGCAGAAGTCCTCCCAGGCTTCTGCCAATTGTTGTTGGGGCTCCTATGCGGGAGTCCGCACCGGTGGGGGCACATCTAAAACTCTTCAGTTTGTTCGGACCTAGACCCATGGGTTTTACAAATAGTATCCCAAGGGTACAAGCTGGAGTTTCAAGACGTTCCCCCTTGCCGTTTTTCAAATCGGCCTTACCAGCTTCTCTTCTGGACAGGGAGGTAGTTTGCGACGCAATACGAAAGTTGTGTCAAAATATCGTCAGGGTTCCGCAGTCACAACAGGGAGAAGGCTTTTATCCGAGCCTGTTTGTGGTCCCGAAGCCGGACGGCTTGGTCAGACCAATCCTAAACCTGAAGTCCCTAAATTTCTACCTAAAGAAATTCAAATTCAAGATGGAGTCTCTCCGAGCAGTGATCTCCAGTCTGGAGGAAGAGGATTTTATGGTGTCGGTGGACATAAAGGATGCCTACTTACATGTTCCCATTTATCCTCCGCATCAGGCTTACCTGAGGTTTGCAATTCAGGATTGTCATTACCAATTTCAAACGTTGCCGTTTGTTATGTCCACGGCTCCGAGGATTTTCACCAAAGTGATGGCGGAGATGATGGTTCTCCTTCGCAAGCAAGGAGTCACGATTATCCCATACTTGGACGATCTCCTGATAAAGGCGAGATCCAGGGACCAGTTGGTGCAAAACGTTGCACTCTCCCTGACAGTTCTTCAGCAACATGGTTGGCTCCTAAACTTGCCAAAATCACAGTTGATTCCGACGATGCGGTTGTCGTTTTTGGGAACTGGAACTACAGAGAGTCTTTCTTCCAGTGGACAAGGCTCTGGAACTTCAGAGTCTGGTCAAACAAATTCTGAAACCAGAAAGAGTGTCAATCCATCAATGCATTCGGTTGCTGGGGAAGATGGTTGCGGCCTAAGAGGCCATTCAGTTTGCCAGAGTGTTCAAATGGGACCTGTTGGACAAGTGGTCCGGGTCCCACCTACACATGCAGCGGAGGATAATCCTGTCTTCCAAGATCAGGGTATCACTCCTGTGGTGGCTGCACAGCTCTCACCTCCTAGAGGGGCGCAGGTTCGGGATACAGGACTGGATCCTGGTGACCACGGATGCAAGCCTCCGAGGCTGGGGGCAGTCACAATGGGAGAAAACTTCCAAGGAAGATGGTCAAGTCAGGAAACTTGTCTCCACATAAATGTTCTGGAGTTAAGGATGGGGGGGAAAGCATACAAGCGCTCTGTCAGCGATCTTCATTCCAGGAGTGGACAACTGGGAAGCAGACTTCCTCAGCAGACACGATCTCCATCCAGGAGAGTGGGGCCTCCACCAAGAAGTCTTCGCAGAGGTGACAAGTCGTTGTGGAGTTCCTCAAGTAGACATGATGGCATCTCGTCTCAACAAGAAGCTTCAGAGATATTGTTCCAGGTCAAGAAACCCTCAAGCAATTGCAGTGGATGCACTGGTGACACCGTGGGTGTTTCAGTCGGTGTATGTATTCCCTCCACTTCCTCTCATTCCAAAGGTTCTAAAGATCATAAGAAGAACAAAGATCCAGGCGATCCTCATTGTCCCAGACTGGCCAAGGAGGGCTTGGTATCCAGATCTTCAGGAATTACTCATAGGAGATCCCTGGCCTCTTCCTCTGCGCGAGGACCTGTTACGACAGGGGCCGTGCGTGTATCAGGATTTACCGCGGCTACGTTTGACGGCATGGCGGTTTCAACGCAAAATCCTAGCCTGTAAGGGTATTCCCAGTGAAGTCATTCCCACACTTATTCAGGCCAGAAAAGGGGTAACGTCTAAACATTACCACCACATTTGGAGAAAATATGTTTCTTGTTGTGAATCCAAGGGGGCTCCTATGGAAGAGTTTCGGCTAGGACGTTTTCTTCATTTTCTACAAGCAGGTGTGGATGCGGGCCTAAAATTGGTCTCAATTAAGGTTACAGATTTCGGCCTTATCGGTTTTCTTTCAGAAACAATTGGCCTCCCTTCCAGAAGTTCAGACTTTCGTGAAAGGTGTGTTGCACATCCAACCTCCGTTTGTGCCTCCAGTGGCACCATAGGATCTTAATGTGGTGTTGCAGTTCCTTCAATCACATTGGTTTGAACCTTTACGGACGGTGGAGTTGAAATTCCTCACTTGGAAAGTGGTCATCCTGTTGGCCTTGGCATCTGCAAGGCGGGTGTCTGAGTTAGCGGCCTTGTCTCACAAGAGCCCTTATTTGATCTTCCATGAAGATAGAGCTGAATTGAGGACACGTCAACAATTTCTACCGAAGGTGGTTTCCTCTTTCCACATGAAACAACCTATTGTGGTGCCTGTGGCTACTGACGCCTTCGCCGAGTCAAAATCTCTGGATGTGGTCAGAACTTTGAAGATTTATGTCGCCAGAATGGCTCAGATTAGGAAAACAGAGGCTCTGTTTGTCCGGTATGCCCCCCACAAGGTTGGGTGTCCTGCTTCCAAGCAGACCATTGCACGCTGGATCTGTAACACGATTCAGCATGCTCATTCCACGGCTGGATTGCCGTTACCGGAATCGGTGAAGGCCCATTCTACTAGAAAGGTGGGCTCATCCTGGGCGGCTGCCCGGGGGGTCTAGGCATTGCAACTTTGCGCAGCTACTTGGTCGGGTTCAAACACATTTGCAAAGTTCTACAAGTTTGACACCTTGGCAGATGAAGACCTTAAGTTTGGTCAATCGGTGCTGCAGAGTCATCCGCACTCTCCCGCCCATTCTAGAGCTTTGGTATAACCCCATGGTTCTATGATGACCCCAACATCCTCTAGGACGTATGAGAAAATAGGATTTTAATACCTACCGGTAAATCCTTTTCTCTTAGTCCATAGAGGATGCTGGGCGCCCATCCCAGTGCGTACTGTATCTGCATTTATTAGTTGTGGTTACACACATGTTGTGTTACATTTTCTCTTACGTCCTAGAGGATGCTGGGGACTCCGCAAGGACCATGGGGTATAGACGGGCTCCGCAGGAGACATGGGCACTATAAAGAACTTTTAGTATGGGTGTGCACTGGCTCCTCCCTCTATGCCCCTCCTCCAGACCTCAGTTAGATTCTGTGCCCAGAGGAGATTGGGTGCACTACAGGGGAGCTCTCCTGAGTTTCTCTGAAAAAGAATTTTGTTAGGTTTTTTATTTTCAGGGAGCACTGCTGGCAACAGGCTCCCTGCTTCGTGGGACTGAGGAGAGAGAAGCAGACCTACTTAAGTGATTGGCTCTGCTTCTTAGGCTACTGGACACCATTAGCTCCAGAGTCGGAACGCAGGTCTCCCCCCGCCGTTCGTCCCAGAGCCGCGCCGCCGTCCTCCTCACAGAGCCGGAAGATAGAAGCCGGGTGAGTATAAGAAGAAAAGAAGACATCAAGGCGGCAGAAGACTTCAGATCTTCACTGAGGTAAGCGCACAGCGGTAACGCTGCGCACCATTGCTCCCACACACTACACACACTGACAGGCACTGATGGGTGCAGGGCGCAGGGGGGGCGCCCTGGGCAGCAATATAAACCTCTGGACTGGCATTATATAGATATTAGGCTGCGGAGGCAGTTAATATATAAATCCCCCGCCATTTTTTATACAATTGAGCGGGACCGAAGCCCGCCGCTGGATGGGGTGGAGCTTGGTCCCTCAGCACTAACCAGCGCCATTTTCTCCACAGAGCACTGCAGGGAAGCTGGCTCCCCGGACTCTCCCCTGCTGAACACGGTGACAGAGGGCTGAAAAGAGGGGGCACTTTTAATTGGCGCAGAGAGTATATTACACGATTATTATATATATAAAAGCGCTATATCTGGGAATTTGTTTCCAGTGTCAGTTGGCGCTGGGTGTGTGCTGGCATACTCTCTCTCTGTCCCCTTATAGATATATCCCTGTGTGTGTAAGGGTGTCGGTACGTGTGTGTCGGCATGTCTGAAGCGGAAGGCTCGTCCAAGGAGGAGGTGGAGCAGATGATCGGTGTATCTCCGTCGGCAACGCCGACTCATGATTGGTTGGACATGTGGAATATGTTAAATGCAAATGTGACCTTATTACATAAGAGAATGGACAAGGCAGAGTCCAGGGAAAAAGCAGGGAGTCAATCCACATATTGGAGTGGGTCACAGGGCCCTTCCGGGTCTCAAAAACGTCCCCTATCCCAAATAGCAGACACTGATACCGACACGGATTCTGACTCCAGTGTCGACTACGATGATGCAAAGTTACACCCAAGGGTGGCTAAAAGTATTCATTATATGATTATTGCAATAAAAGATGTTTTGCATATCACTGATGACCTCTCTATCCCTGACACGAGGGTGCGCATGTATAAGGAAATGAAACCTGAGGTAACCTTTCCCCCATCTCATGAACTGAACGAAGTATTTGATAAAGCTTGGGAAACTCCAGACAAAAAACTGCAGATTCCCAAGAGGATTCTTATGGCGTATCCTTTCCCTGTACAGGACAGGGTATGGTGGGAATCCTCGCCCAGGGTGGACAAGGCTTTAACGCGTCTGTCCAAGAAGGTGGCGCTACCGTCTCCAGACACGGCAGCCCTCAAGGATCCTGCTGATCGCAGACAGGAAACTACCTTAAAATCTATTTATACGCATACGGGTGCTTTGCTCAGGCCAGCGATAGCATCGGCATGGGTTTGTAGCGCAGTTGCAGCGTGGACAGATACCTTGTCAGCTGACTTTGATACCCTAGACAGGGATACCATTTCACTGACCTTAGGTCACATTAAAGACGCAGTCTTATATATGAGAGACGCTCAAAGAGACGTTGGGCTGCTTGGTTCCAGAGCCAACGCCATGGCTATTTCTGCGAGACGAGCTGTGTACCCGCCAATGGACGGGTGATGCAGATTCAAAGAAGCATATGGAGGTTTCACCTTACAAAGGTGAAGTTTTGTTTGGGGATGGTCTCGCGGACCTGGTTTCCACAGCTACCGCGGGTAAATCTACTTTTTTACCTTTTGTTCCCCAACAGCAAAAGAAAACTCCACAGTATCAGATGCAGTCCTTTCGGTCGCATAAGGCCAGAAGAGGTCGGGTCTCCTCTTTCCTCACCATAGGTAAGAGTAGAGGAAAGAGAACACCTGCTTCGGCTAGTTCACAGGAGCAGAAGTCCTCCCCGGCTTCTGCTAAATCCACTGCATGACGCTGGGGCTCCACTGAGGGAGTCCGCATCGGTGGGGGCACGTCTTCGACTCTTCAGCCAGGTCTGGGTTCTGTCAGACGTGGTTCCTTGGGCGATGGAGATTCTATCCCAAGGCTACAAACTGGAATTCGAAGAGGTGCCCCCTCGCCGATTTTTCAAGTCGGCCTTGCCAGCTTCTACCCCGGAGAGGGAAGTAGTATTGGCTACAATTCAAAAGCTGTGTCAACAGCAAGTGATTGTCAAGGTTCCCCTGGTCCAAAAGGGAAAAGGGTGCTATTCAACCCTGTTCGTGGTCCCAAAGCCGGATGGTTCGGTCAGGCCCATTTTAAATCTAAAATCCCTAAACCTGTACTTGAACAAGTTCAAATTCAAGATGGAATCACTACGGGCAGTAATCTCAAGCCTGGAAGGGGGGGGATTTTATGGTATCACTGGACGTGAAGGATGCCTACCTTTATGTCCCCATATATCCTCCTTATCAGGAGTACCTGAGATTCGCTGTACAGGACTGTCATTACCAGTTTCAGACGCTGCCGTTTGGGCTTTCCACGGCACCGAGGATTTTCACCAAGGTGATGGCGGAGATGATGGTGCTCCTGCGCAGGCAGGGAGTCACAATTATCCCGTACTTGTACGATCTCCTGATAAAAGCGAGATCGAGAGATCAATTGCTGAAGAGCGTGTCGCTCTCCCTGAGAGTGCTACAACAGCACGGTTGGATTCTCAAACTGCCAAAGTCACAATTGGTTCCAACAACTCGACTATCATTCCTAGGCATGATTCTGGACACGGAACAGAAGAGGGTTTTTCTCCCAATGGAAAAAGCCCAGGACCTCCAGAACATGGTCAGAGACCTGCTAAAACCAAAAAGAGTGTCTGTTCATCAATGCACTCGAGTTCTGGGGAAAATGGTGGCAGCCTACGAGGCCATCCCCTTCGGCAGGTTCCATGCGAGGACATTTCAGTGGGACCTTCTGGACAAGTGGTCAGGTTCCCATCTACAAATACATCAGAAGATAAGCCTGTCCCCCAGGGCCAGGGTGTCTCTCCTGTGGTGGCTGCAGAGTGCTCACCTTCTAGAGGGTCGCAGGTTCGGCATTCAGGACTGGGTTCTGTTAACCACGGACGCGAGCCTCCGGGGATGGGGAGCAGTCACACAAGGAAGAAATTTTCAGGGGCTATGGTCAAGCCAGGAGGCTTGTCTACACATCAACGTGCTGGAATTAAGGGCCATATACAACGGCCTACGACAAGCGGAGACTCTTCTTCGCGACCTACCTGTTCTGATTCAATCGGACAACGTCACAGTAGTGGCTCATGTAAACCGCCAAGGCGGGACAAGGAGCAGAGTGGCGATGGCGGAAGCCACCTGGATTCTTCGCTGGGCGGAAAATCACGTAAGCGTTCTGTCAGCGGTCTTCATACCGGGAGTGGACAACTGGGAAGCAGACTTCCTCAGCAGACACGATCTTCATCCAGGAGAGTGGGGACTTCATCAAGAAGTCTTTGCAGAGATAACAAGTCATTGGGGACTTCTTCAAATAGACATGATGGCGTCACGCCTCAACAAAAAGCTTCGGAGGTATTGTGCCAGGTCAAGGGACCCTCAGGCAGTAGCGTTAGATGCCCTAGTGACACCATGGGTGTTTCAGTCGGTCTATGTGTTCCCTCCTCTGCCTCTCATCTCAAAAATATTGAGAATCATAAGACGAAAAAGAGTACAGACAATACTCATTGTTCCAGATTGGCCTCGAAGAGCCTGGTATTCAGATCTTCAGGAAATGATCACAGAAGATCCGTGGCCTCTTCCTCTCAGGGAGGACCTGTTGCAGCAGGGGCCCTGCGTATTCCAAGACTTACCGCGGCTACGTTTGACGGCATGGCGGTTGAACACCGAATCCTAGCTGGGAAAGGTATTCCGGAGGAATTCATCCCTACTCTGATAAAGGCTAGGAAGGAGGTGACGGCGAAACATTATCACCGTATCTGGAGGAAGTATGTATCTTGGTGTGAAGCCAAGAATGCTCCTATGGAAGATTTCCATCTGGGCCGTTTTCTCCACTTTCTACAGACAGGAGTGGATATGGGCCTGAAGTTAGGCTCCATTAAGGTACAGATTTCGGCCCTATCTATATTCTTTCAGAAGGAATTGGCTTCTCTCCCAGAAGTCCAGACTTTTGTGAAGGGAGTGCTGCACATCCAGCCTCCTTTTGTGCCCCCTGTGGCGCCTTGGGACCTTAACCCAAGGCGCCACAGGGGGCACAAAAGTTTTAAGTTTCCTAAAATCACACTGGTTTGAGCCTCTTCAAACGGTGGAATTAAAATTTCTCACTTGGAAGGTGGTCATGTTATTGGCCTTGGCATCTGCAAGGCGGGTGTCCGAATTGGCGGCCTTGGCTCACAAGAGCCCCTATTTAATTTTCCATGTGGATAGAGCAGAGTTGAGGACTCGTCCTCAATTTTTACCTAAGGTGGTTTCTTCATTTCATATGAACCAACCTATTGTGGTGCCCGTGGCTACGGATGACTTGGAGAACTCCAAGTCCCTGGATGTAGTCAGGGCCTTAAAAATTTATGTAGCCAGGACGGCTAGGGTTAGGAAAACAGAGGCTCTGTTTGTCCTGTATGCAGCCAACAAAGTTGGCGCTCCTGCTTCTAAGCAGACCATTGCTCGCTGGATCTGTAACACGATTCAGCAGGCTCATTCTACGGCTGGATTGCCGTTACCAAATTCGGTAAAGGCCCATTCCACTAGGAAGGTGGGCTCTTCTTGGGCGGCTGCCTGAGGCGTCTCGGCATTACTGCTTTGCCGAGCAGCTACTTGGTCGGGTTCAAACACTTTTGCAATATTCTACAAGTTTGATACCTTGGCTGATGAGGACCTCGCGTTTGCTCAATCGGTGCTGCAGAGTCATCCGCACTCTCCCGCCCGGTTTGGAGATTTGGTATAAACCCCATGGTCCTTACGGAGTCCCCAGCATCCTCTAGGACGTAAGAGAAAATAAGATTTTAAACCTACCGGTAAATCTTTTTCTCCTAGTCCGTAGAGGATGCTGGGCGCCCGTCCCAGTGCGGACTAAATCTGCAAGACTTGTATATAGTTGTTGCTTACATAAGGGTTATGTTACAGTTGTGATCGGTCTTTGACTGATACTGTGCTTTGTTCATACTGTTAACTGGTTGCGTATATTCCAGGCTATACGGTGTGATTGGTGTGGGCTGATATGAATCTTGCCCTTAGATTAACAAAATCCTTTCCTCATATTGTCCATCTCCTCTGGGCACAGTTTCTCTAACTGAGGTCTGTAGGAGGGGCATAGAGGGAGGAGCCAGTGCACACCCATACTAAAAGTTCTTTATAGTGCCCATGTCTCCTGCGGAGCCCGTTTATACCCCATGGTCCTTACGGAGTCCCCAGCATCCTCTACGGACTAGGAGAAAAAGATTTACCGGTAGGTTTAAAATCTTATTATTGTCAGCATGTTGCTGCAATTGTTCATGCCGTTGGCTTGTGTTCGGTTGAATGCCACGTTCTGCGGCATGCTTGCGGTGTGAGCTGGTATGAATCTCACCTTAGTTTAACAATAAATCCTTTCCTCGAAATGTCCGTCTCCCTGGGCACAGTTCCTATAACTGAAGTCTGGAGTAGGGGCATAGAGGGAGGAGCCAGTCACACCCTTTCAAAGTCTTAAAGTGCCCATGTCTCCTGCAGATCCCGTCTATACCCCATGGTTCTATGATGACCCCAGCATCCTCTACGGACTAAGAGAAAAGGATTTACCGTTAGGTATTAAAATCCTATTTTTTCTTTTTATGTGTGGTTCACTTATCATTCACCTATGAATCAGGTTCTGAATCGCACCTGTACACGCAGACTTTCCAGAAATCTGCACCGCCACCTGAGAGGAGGGGTCTGAGGAAATACTGTAGACCTACAGCGGAGGAGCTCATTCACTCTGTCACATGTTACCACCATTCAGGATAATCATAATACAGTTGATGCCTTTTTTTTTTTTATTAACAAGAACCATAAATCCTCTAGGGACAGCCAATGTTGGGCTGGGGCATGAAGAGCCCACCGGGGAAATGCAGAAATGCCGTGGTAGGGGCCCATGTTTAGGGGTGTGGCCAGTTTTCAGAGGAAGACTTGGCTAACCAGTAGAGAGTGCATGGTCTGGGCCCCTGATAACATACCCTCCAACATTTTACACTTAAAAATCACTACAAATTAGAAAAGGGGGCGTGGCCACGGGACCCTTTTCCTATACTTTCAATGGAAGTTTGGAGACCAAAAATCGGTACAGACCATAAAAAAGGTACTGTACCTGCTAAAAAAAAAGTACAGTTGGAGGGTATGTGATAGATATATATATAGCAAATACTGATAGTACATGCATGATAATGTATAAGATTGATAATAGCAATGCACTGTACAGAATACGCCATAGTTCTGTGCAATGTAAGATAGCAAATATATAATGTATAATTCAAGTGCACAGTCTGGAATCTGATTCCTAGAAGAGGAGGTGTGTGGGCCAGGCAGTGAGGCCCACAAGGGGGTTTCCCCTGAACCCCTGTGGGCCAGTCCAACCCTGAGGACAGCTAACCCTGCATCTCTTTACTGAGCACAGGTATTTGCACTAACAAATAAAGATCCATAGGTGGTACTAAATAATGTATTTGTAATCCGTGAGGTGTATTGGGAAACATGCAATTAGCATGCCTTCAGGACCAGACTTGAGAAACACAACTCTATAGGTCATGTTGGCTTTCAGCATAAAATTGAAGCTAAAAATAATAGTGTAGCAGGAGAGCGAGAAAGATCTACCATGCCTGCTAGACCCGACCCTCATTTCATATTATCTTGGATTTCCGTTCTCTTTATAAAGTACCCTGCTTGCTGTGCTTTGTCTTTCTATAATGCTGGAACTCCACAGTGACTTGTAATCCTCTCATAATGTAATGTATAGGAGTCATTATCCCATACATCAGTTCCTCTTCCTTCCTGTGCAGTGTCCTAGACCCAGTCATGCAGCTGCAGTGTACATGGTAAATGTCTACTGAACTCCATGAGAACCACTAAGAAATGGCTCTGCAGGGCCCTTTAATGTAAGACACAAATCTCTTTAATCCCTGCTGTGATAAAATGGCTTTTCAGCCAGTTACAATTAGAGAGATAGTGATAACTCAATTATATAACTTTGTGTGTGCTTTTATCACTTCCTCACTTTTGATCTTGTTGGTCTCCATGCAATCCCTATTGCAGAGGACTATGGTTCCACATGCCCCAAATTCAGCAAATGGCAAATCAATGAGAAAAAGCGGCATCTCAGGCTACAAGGATAACAAAGGAGAGACTGTGCAGTGAATGAACACTGCCTGATTTATTCATATGTCACAGATTATCCATATGTCACGTAATCAAACATTTGGAAAGCAACTCCTCTATACTCTATAGTTTACAAAGAAATATCTCCCACAACTTTATCTTTTTTTATGGAATAAGTTCATCTTTTATACTCAGTGAGCCTGATTTAGTGTCACTGAAATATGGGCTTTCACAAATGTGTATTTTATATTGCCTTTTCTGCTGCCTTATGTTATATTTAAAGTTTCCCTATAATTTAATGAGGATAGAAACCCATCTTTCCCGGGCATATTTTGATTTTTGGTGTGATTGGCTGGTGCAGTCTGCAGCAGTAGTGTGTGATAGGATGTGAACATCGTGCCATTTTTTCACTCACTCACCTGGGGATGCTGTCTTCGATCAGGTACATGCACTTTTTAAATGTACCCCACCAGTCACACTTAATATTGCACTGCAGCTTTCCATCACATTTACCTAGAGTGCAGGAACATTGGGGGTAATTCAGACCTGATCGCTAGGGTGCATTTTTGCATTCCTGCAGTGAAGTAGTCGCCCCATACCGGGTCAGGGTATGGAGTGTGCCCAGGTGTGCGATCGCATTTGTAGCAGAACTGCACAAACATCAGTTTGTGCAGTTTCTGCTCAGCCCAGGACTTACTTAGCCGCTGCGATGATCGGGGCCGGAGCCGACGTCAGAATACCTTCCTCCAAACGCCTGGTTCTCCCTGCGTTTTCCCGGACACTCCTTGAAAACGGTCAGTTGCCACCCACAGACGCTCTCTTCCTGTCAATTTCCTTGCGATCGCCTGCGCGTTCCAAAATTTCGCACCAACCCGTCGCCAACCGATGATCCCCGTTGCTGCGGTCCATCGGGCTTGCACATTGCGGTGCAAATGCGTGCGCAGTTCAGATCTGATCACAGGCTGTGAGAAAACACAGCCTAGCGATCAGGTCTGAATGGCTGGGTACACCCGTGCCAACCCAATTGGTAAAGTTTATACACAAGCGATCTTGTGCATTCACTCTTACCAATCATCTGCCCGATATGTCTGGCCTGGACATATGCCCGCCCACTTTTGACATCATATGCAATGGAGTATATATATATTATTCGGTCGGTTGGGCACTAGTACGCACCTGCAGATGTAACAATATATCTACAAATGGCTGCTTGGTTCTGTTATACTGAATAGCAGTGACAGGAGAAAGCCAAAATGGAAAGTGCTGTAGATAGGGAAGAATCAGCGTTAGCCCCTTAAATATGTGATGTATATTTACACTAATGACCAGAGACACTTTCAGATATTTGATGCCCCTACCTGTTTAACATGATGTGACCAGGGGCAGGAGCCCACATCAATGGGCCCATAGCAAATTTTATATAGGGGGCCCATCGATACAGTACATGAGGATGTACTGTATTACTGGGCCTCCTTTTTAAAGGGGGCCCAGCTCCCTACTCGGAAGCCTGTGCATTCACATAGAAATTCTGTTTTGTCTTAACTGCAGTTTTGCTGAAATGATTATGGCAGAACTAAGGGCGCTGCATGTGGTTTGTTGGCACCAGGCCCCCTACAAAACCTGAAAATATGGTAATGCTGCTAGTGGACCTAAAGGAGGGTACACACTAGGCGATTTCTGGTTAAAAAATAAACAATAACGACATTTATGTCGTTATCGTTTTTTAGCCTGAAATCGTCCAGTGTGTATGGGGGTGATATTGGTGAATGATGAACGAAGCGCGCTCCCGCACGTCATTTAGCGTTCACCAATATTGAGCTGATATGCAGCTCGTATGTTCTGTAATGCCAGTCAGAACTGGCTCTAAGCATAGGCAAATGACTAGGGGCACAAGCAGCTTCTGCTGATTAAAATGATATGCGGCATGCCTATATTCTGTGTTTGACTGTGGCTGTATCTGCATATGAAATGCTACATTACAGTGTATTCCTGGAAATCACTGTAACGTAGCATTTCAAATGCAGATACATCCACAGAATATAGTCATGCCGCATATAATTTTAATTTAACCAAAATGAGGACTGCTAAGGGTGATGGTGCTGGGAAAGGTGTGCAGGGTCAGATGCGGAACAAGTGGTGGTGCTAGGGGGCTCCAGCCAAAATCTTGTCTAGGGCATCACATTGGTTAGGGCCGGCTCTGATGCCGGTGGTGACGTCACTGAGCGTTCTCGTTGAACGATAATGTTCAGTGTGTACACACTATATTGTTGAATGCTATATCGGTCAACGATATAGTCGTTCATTGCCGGCATTTAAACATCGGGTAGTGTGTACCCGCCTTTACAGTCCTTTTCTTACATACTATATTCATGTTACTTTGCTGCTCTATTCTTTGGACCTTATTCAGTAAGGATTGCAATTTCTGCTAAAAAGCAGTTGCTGCAATCAAATAGTTGCCGCCGAAATAGAGAAAAAACTGCCATTGCAGAAATTGCGAATGATCGCAATATGCAACAATATGCAATTACCGGAACATCAAAGTTTTTTCCTATCTGCCCCAGGCAAGGTCGTCCACAATTCTTGCGACACAAGGGGCTGGAAGTGGTCATCGTTGACATCAGAAGCCCTTCTAAAAAACACCTGGACACGCCTGCGTTTTTTCAAACACACCTAGAAAACGGCAGTTCTGTAAAGAAACGCCGGCTTCCTGTAAGTCAGACAGCGGCTACATTGCGATTACGATATGTACGCGATTTCTGTCGCAATTTTTACTTGCACGTGCACAATGCGAACACTGTGTATGCGCAGTGATTCGATAATCGGCCAGATTGCGATTTGCAAATTTTGCAATCATTACTGAATGAGGTCCTTAATCTTCAGGTCTAGGGAATTATAACAGAAACTAAAACTGCATAAAATTCACAAAGGAGGATAAGAATTGACATAAGTAGGCTTAATAGACTCCCCTACTATATGGTACAGGCTTCTCCTTCATATATGAGTGACCATATATGTCATGATGTTTTCTGTCTTTCTGTAGGGATTAGGTCAACAAGACTTAGGTCGACAGTCATTGTGACCACTATTGGTCGACATGCATTAGGTTGACATGGTCATTAGGTCGACATGTACTAGGTCGACATGGAAAAAGTCGATATGAGGTTTTTCTAAAAAAAAATATATATTTTTTTTAACTATTTCATACTTTACGATCCACATGGACTACGATTGGGTATAGTAACCTATGCCGAGCGCAGCGGTAGCGGAGCAAGGCATCTTGCTTCGATCGCCATGCGAGGGGACACGGTGCACTAATTGGGGTTACCCGTCACTTTACGAAGAAAACAACACCAAAAAAAGTAAAAAAAACTCATGTCAACCTTTTGCATATATCGACCCAAAGACCATGTCGACCAATAATGGTCGACCTAATGACTGTCGACCTAAGTCTTGTCAACCTAATGACCCAATGTAAACCCAATTTTCCAATTGTAAAGCACAACGGAATTTGCTGCACTATATAAGAAAATGTTAATAAATAAGAAATAAATAAATGACCCATACCCCTTTCTGTGGAGGCAATCTTTACAAATCATAGATACACACTAATCTTCCAGTATGCCTTCATTTCCCAACAGTTATCATCAGCCGACAGCAGCGCCGGGTCCAGTTAATGAAAATAAAGCAGAGAGAAGAGCGAAAGGAGAAAAAGAAGAAGAAGAAGAAACCTCATCATCATCCTCACCCACAGCACAAAACGCCTCACCCGCCCGAGCCACCCTTCCGCAGGAAGCCCACACCAATCCGGCGATTTGATGGCGATGTCATTTCCCCAGTAAGTGATCAGAATGTGGGATGAGTGAATTTATTGGCTGCAACCTCAGCACTATTGATTCAGCTCTGAAAATACCTCCCTCAACTGTATATAGCTGATGGACGTACTTTAATTGTAAAATATTATAACACAAGGTTATCTATATTTCTCTGACGTCCTAGTGGATTCTGGGGACTCCGTAAGGACCATGGGGAATAGACGGCTCCGCAGGAGACTGGGCACATCTAAAGAAAGATTTAGGACTATCTGGTGTGCACTGGCTCCTCCCCCTATGACCCTCCTCCAAGCCTCAGTTAGATTTCTGTGCCCGGCCGAGCTGGATGCACACTAGGGGCTCTCCTGAGCTCCTAGAAAGAAGTTTAGGTTTTTTATTTTACAGTGAGACCTGCTGGCAACAGGCTCACTGCAGCGAGGGACTAAGGGGAGAAGAAGCGAACCTACCTAAGTGGTGGTAGCTTGGGCTTCTTAGGCTACTGGACACCATTAGCTCCAGAGGGATCGCACACAGGACCCGACCTCGTCGTCCGTTCCCGGAGCCGCGCCGCCGTCCCCCTTACAGAGCCAGAAGGTCCGGAAAATCGGCGGCTGAAGACTTCTGTCTTCTCCAAGGTAGCGCACAGCACTGCAGCTGTGCGCCATTGCTCCTCATGCACACCACACACTTCGGTCACTGATGGGTGCAAGGTGCTGAGGGGGGGGGGGCGCCCTGAGCAGCAATATTAACACCTTGGCTGGCAAAACTGACACCATATATAGCCCCAGAGGCTATATAGGTGTAAATTACCCCTGCCAGAATAACACAAAAAGCGGGAGAAAGCCCGCCGAAAAAGGGGCGGAGCCATCTCCCTCAGCACACTGGCGCCATTTTCCCTCACAGCTCCGCTGGAAGGATCGCTCCCTGGCTCTCCCCTGCAGTCCTGCACTACGGAAAGGGTAAAAAAGAGAGGGGGGGCACTAAATTTAGGCGCAGTATATATATATATAACACAAGCAGCTATAGGGGAAAACACTCTGTGTAGTGATATCCCTCTGTTATATAGCGCTCTGGTGTGTGCTGGCTTACTCTCCCTCTGTCTCCCCAAAGGGCTTTGTGGGGTCCTGTCCTCTGTCAGAGCATTCCCTGTGTGTGTGCTGTGTGTCGGTACCGCTGTGTCGACATGTATGATGAGGAAAATGATGTGGAGGCAGAGCAAATGCCTGTAAATGTGTTGTCACCCCCTCAGGGGTCGACACCTGTGTGGATGGACTTATGGAAGGAATTACGTGACAGTGTCAGCTCCTTACATAAAAGGTTTGACGACATAGGACAGCCGGCTACTCAGCTTGTGACTGTTCCAGCATCTCAAATGTCATCAGGGGCTTTAAAACGCCCGCTACCTCAGATGGCAGACACAGATGTCGACACGGATACCGACTCCAGTGTCGACGACGATGAGACTAGTGTACCCTCCAATAGGTCCACCCGTTACATGATTGAGGCAATGAAAAATGTATTACACATTTTTGATAGTACCCCAGGTACCACAAAAAAGGGTATTATGTTCGGTGAGAAAAAACTACCAGTAGTTTTTCCTGCATCTGAGGAATTAAATGAGGTGTGTGAGGAAGCCTGGACTTCCCCCGATAAGAAATTGATAATTTCTAAACAGTTATTGGCAGCGTACCCTTTCCCGCCAGAGGATAGGTCATGTTGGGAAACATCCCCTAGGGTAGATAAAGCGCTTACACGTTTATCAAAACAGGTGGCACTACCGTCTCAGGATACGGCCGCCCTAAAGGATCCTGCTGATAGAAAGCAGGAGGCTACCCTAAAAGCTATATATACACACACGGGCATTATATTGCGACCAGCGATTGCATCAGCATGGATGTGCAGTGCTGCTGCTGCGTGGTCAGATTCCCTGTCGGATAATATTGATACCCTGGATAGGGACAATATTTTGCTGACAGTAGAGCATATAAAAGACGCTGTCTTATACATGCGCGATGCACAGAGGGATATTTGCCGGCTGGCATCAAAAATAAGCGCAATGTCCATTGCCGCCAGAAGGGGGTTATGGACTCGGCAGTGGTCAGGTGATGCCGATTTAAAAAGGCACATGGAAGTTTTGCCTTATAAGGGGGTGGAACTGTTTGGGGATGGTCTTTCAGACCTCGTTTCCACAGCTACGGCTAGGAAATCGACATTTTTGCCACAGGCTACCCCACAGCAAAAGAAAGCACCGTATTATCAAGTACAGTCCTTTCGGCCCCATAAACATAAGAGGGCTCGAGGCGCATCCTTTCTGCCGAGAGGCAAAGGTAGAGGGAAAAAGCTGCAGCATACAGCCAGTTCCCAAGAGCAAAAGTCCTCCCCCGCGTCCGGTACAGCATGACGCTGGGGCTTCACAGGCGGACCCGGGTACGGTGGGTGCCCGTCTCAGAAATTTCAGCACACAGTGGGCTCTCTCACAGGTGGATCCCTGGATCCTTCAAGTAGTATCTCAGGGGTACAGGCTGGAATTCGAGACGTTCCCCCCCCCCCCCCCCCCGCCGTTTTCTAAAATCTGCCATACCAGCAACTCCCTCTGCCAGGGAGGCAGTGTTGGTGGCTATCCAAAAACTGTATTCACAGCAAGTGATTGTCAAGGTACCCCTCCTTCAGCAAGGAAAGGGTTACTATTCCACAATGTTTGTGGTACCGAAACCGGACGGTTCGGTGAGACCCATCTTAAATTTAAAATCCTTGAACACGTATATCAGAAAGTTCAAGTTCAAGATGGAATCGCTCTGGGCGGTTATTGCGAGCCTGGACGAGGGGGATTACATGGTCTCTCGGGACATCAAGGATGCCTACCTGCATGTCCCCATTTACCCTCCTCACCAGGAGTACCTCAGATTTGTGGTACAGGACTGTCACTATCAGTTCCAGACGTTGCCGTTTGGGTTATCCACGGCACCGAGGGTCTTTACCAAGGTAATGGCCGAAATGATGATACTCCTTCGCAAGAAGGGAGTTTTAATTATCCCGTACTTGGACGATCTCCTGATAAAGGCGAGGTCCAAGGAACAGTTGGTAGTGGGGGTAGCACTTTCTCGGGAAGTGCTACAACAGCACGGCTGGATTCTCAATATTCCAAAGTCACAGCTGGTCCCGACGACACGTCTTCTGTTCCTGGGAATGATTCTGGACACAGACCAGAAAAAAGTGTTTCTTCCAGTGGAAAAAGCCGAGGAGTTGTCATCTCTAGTCAGAGACCTCCTAAAACCTGGACAGGTGTCGGTATATCAATGCACACGAGTCCTGGGAAAAATGGTAGCTTCGTACGAAGCAATTCCATTCGGAAGGTTCCACGCAAGGACTTTCCAGTGGGACCTGTTGGACAAATGGTCCGGGTCCCATCTCCAGATGCAACAGCGGATAACCCTGTCGGCAAGGACCAGGGTGTCGCTGCTGTGGTGGCTGCAGAGGGCTCATCTACTAGAGGGCCGCAGATTCGGAATACAGGACTGGGTCATGGTGACCACGGATGCCAGCCTTCGGGGCTGGGGTGCAGTCACACAGGGAAGAAATTTCCAAGGACTGTGGTCAAATCAGGAGATTTCGCTTCACATAAATATTCTGGAGCTACGGGCCATTTACAATGCCCTAAGCCAAGCAAGGCCCCTGCTTCAGAACCAACCGGTACTGATCCAATCAGACAACATCACGGCGGTCGCACATGTAAACAGACAGGGCGGCACAAGAAGCAGGAGGGCAATGGCAGAAGCCACAAGGATTCTCCGATGGGCGGAAAATCATGTGTTAGCACTGACAGCAGTGTTCATTCCGGGAGTGGACAACTGGGAAGCAGACTTCCTCAGCAGGCACGACCTCCACCCGGGAGAATGGGGACTTCATCCAGAAGTCTTCCAAGTGGACGCTCTAGTAACACCGTGGGTGTACCAGTCGGTTTATGTGTTTCCTCCTCTGCCTCTCATTCCCAAGGTACTGAGAATAATACGAAGGCGAGGAGTGAAAACTATACTTGTGGTTCCGGACTGGCCAAGAAGAGCTTGGTTCCCGGAACTTCAAGAGATGCTTTCAGAGGACCCTTGGCCTCTGCCGCTCAGACAAGACCTGCGGCAGCAGGGGCCCTGTCTGTTCCAAGACTTACCGCGGCTACGTTTGACGGCATGGCGGTTAAACACCGAATCCTGAAGGAAAAGGGCATTCCGGAGGAAGTCATCCCTACCCTGATCAAAGCCAGGAAGGATGTCACCGCAAAACATTATCACCGCATTTGGCGGAATTATGTTGCTTGGTGTGAGGCCAGGAAGGCCCCAACGGAGGAATTTCAACTGGGTCGATTCCTGCATTTCCTGCAAGCAGGGGTGACGTTGGGCCTCAAATTGGGGTCCATTAAGGTCCAGATTTCGGCCCTGTCGATGTTCTTCCAGAAAGAACTGGCTTCACTGCCTGAAGTTCAGACTTTTGTCAAAGGAGTTCTGCATATTCAGCCTCCTTTTGTGCCCCCAGTGGCACCTTGGGATCTCAATGTGGTTTTGGAGTTCCTGAAATCACATTGGTTTGAACCACTTAAGACTGTGGATTTGAAATATCTCACGTGGAAAGTGGTCATGCTGTTGGCCCTGGCTTCGGCCAGGCGTGTGTCAGAATTGGCGGCTTTGTCATATAAAAGCCCTTATCTGATTTTCCATATGGATAGGGCAGAGTTGAGGACTCGTCCTCAGTTTCTCCCGAAGGTGGTATCAGCGTTTCACTTGAACCAGCCTATTGTGGTGCCTGCGGCTACTAGGAACTTGGAGGATTCCAAGTTACTGGACGTAGTCAGGGCCCTGAAAATTTATGTTTCCAGGACGGCTGGAGTCAGGAAAACTGACTCGCTGTTTATCCTGTATGCACCCAACAAACTGGGTGCTCCTGCTTCTAAGCAGACTATCGCGCGCTGGATTTGTAGCACTATTCAGCTGGCGCATTCTGCGGTGGGACTACCGCAGCCTAAATCTGTAAAAGCCCATTCCACAAGGAAGGTGGGCTCATTTTGGGCGGCTGCCCGAGGGGTCTCGGCTTTACAACTTTGCCGAGCTGCTACTTGGTCAGGGGCAAACACGTTTGCAAAATTCTACAAATTTGATACCCTGGCTGAGGAGGACCTGGAGTTCTCTCATTCGGTGTTGCAGAGTCATCCGCACTCTCCCGCCCGTTTGGGAGCTTTGGTATAATCCCCATGGTCCTTACGGAGTCCCCAGCATCCACTAGGACGTCAGAGAAAATAAGAATTTACTCACCGGTAATTCTATTTCTCGTAGTCCGTAGTGGATGCTGGGCGCCCATCCCAAGTGCGGATTGTCTGCAATACTTGTAAATAGTTATTGTTACACAAATTGGGTTGTTTTTGCGAGCCATCTGTTCAGAGGCTCCTTTTGTTATCATACTGTTAACCGGGGTTCCTATCACGAGTTATACGGTGTGATTGGTGTGGCTGGTATGAGTCTTACCCGGGTTTTAAAATCCTTCCTTATTGTGTCAGCTCTTCCGGGCACAGTGTCCTAACTGAGGCTTGGAGGAGGGTCATAGGGGGAGGAGCCAGTGCACACCAGATAGTCCTAAATCTTTCTTTAGATGTGCCCAGTCTCCTGCGGAGCCGTCTATTCCCCATGGTCCTTACGGAGTCCCCAGCATCCACTACGGACTACGAGAAATAGAATTACCGGTGAGTAAATTCTTATTTTACTTTAGCAAAGAAGTATTCTTAAACATGTGTTATTTTAGCGTGATATGCATTTTACCATTATTGAAAATACAGGTGAAACTTGCCGTTCTATTTAAACCCTTTTCCTCATAAACTACTAGATCACAAACTGAACCACAACACCAACAGAGCTGTAGTTGACCTATTTATTAACATTTACAAGCACTGAAAGTCATTGCTTGGTCAGAGGATATAAAACATTTTACCTACCATTAAATAACTTTGATTCAGAATCGGCAAACAGCATAAGCAATGTATGATACTTACACCCATCAGCCATAACACTAAAACCACATGTCTAATGTTGTGTAGGTCCCCCTAGTGCCGCCAAAACAGCTCTAACCCGCCAAAGCATGGACTCGACAAGACCTCGTAAGGTGTCCTGTGGTGTCTGCCACTGAGACATAGCAGCAGATCCATTAAGTCTTTTAAGTTGCAAGGTGGGGCCTCCATGGCTCGTGCTTGTCTTTCCAGCACATCCCACAGATGCTTGATCAGGTTGAGAAATGGGGAATTTGGAGGCCAAGTCAACATCTAGAATTCTTTGTCATGTTCCTCACCCAATTCCTAAACATTTCTTGCAGTGTGACAGGGCACAATATCCTGCTGAAAGAGGCCACTACCATCAGGAAATACTATTGCCATGAAAGGGAGCACTTGGTCTGCAACAATGTTTAGGTAGGTAGTACTTATCAAAGTAACATCCACATGTTTCCACAAGGTTTCCCAGTAGACCATTGCCCAATGCGTCACACTGCTTCTGCCGGATTGTCTTCTTCCCAAAGTACATTGTGGTGCCATCTCTTTCCCAAGTAAACAATGCGCACGTATCTTGCTGTCCACAGAATGTAAAAGAAAAACGTGATTCATCAGACCAGGCCACTTTCTTGCATTGCTTCATGGTCCAGTTCTGACACTCACATGGCCGTTGTAGCCGCTGTCAGTGGTGGACAGAGGTCAGCATGGGCACTCTGGATAATCTGTGGCTATGCAGCAAGCTGTGATGTACTGTGTGTTCTGACACCTAACCTATCCAGCATTAACTTTTCTGCAATTTGTGCTACAGTAGCTCTTCCATGGGATAGGACCAGATGGGCTAATGTTCCCTGCCTACGTGCATCAGTGAACCTCAATGGGTGTCCACCGGTTGTTCTACATTGGACCACTTTTGGTAGGTACGAAACACTGCATACCAGGAACACCCCACAAGACCTGCTATTTTGGAGATGCGCTGACCTATTCATGCAGCCATCACAATTTGGCCCTTGCCAAAGTTGCTCAGATCCTTACGCTTGCCCATTTTTCCTGCATCCAGCTCATCAATTTCAAGAACTGACTGTTGACTTGCTACCTTGACAGGTGCCATTGTAATGAGACAGTCAATGTTATTCACCTCACCTGTATGTGGTTTTAATGTTATGGCTGGGTATGCAATTTAGCAGGCCGATATACCCTATATTGGCTGATTGGGCCAATAATTGCATAGGTGTGTATGTAGGAGTGTTAGCCAGTAAACACTCCTGCAGTGGTCAGATGTCACATCTTATGAGCTTCTTAATAATTGTGTTGCCTAACTCCCTGATATCCTGGAAATATGCACTGAGCTAAAAATAGTTCAGTGTGTACTCTGTGCATGCCGATCAGATAATTGCTCTGGTTATTGGAGCATTTATATAATTTGCAGAGTGTTTTGCACAGTGTGTACCCAGCATTAGGTTTGAGTCAGATGTGGGGCTAAATGTAATAGCCTGCGAGAAGCAGGAAGTGCGGAAATTTGTGCAAGTCTTGATGGGTTTTTAAAGTGGCAACCATTTACATGGCATAACCAGGTTGGTTTTGCCTTGTAAAAGATTGTCGCTTTAAAAATCCGGCCAGACTCGCACGAAATCCAACACTTTTTGCTTCTCGCAGGCTGTTTCCCCATTAGTGCTCCATGGTTGGCTGCTAACATCATTTTTTTCCTTCTTTTCCCCAGAGCTATATTCAGAGTTTCCGGGATCAGCAGACAGGTTCTTCTCGGGGTCGGATGACAGGAGCGCATACAGTGGTGGATTTGGACTATGATTGTGGCTCCCGGGTGCCACTAACAGCTGGAGCCGCATCAGCTGTACCAGTATAGCACAGAGCGAGACGAGAAGGGAGGAAGACTAGGTAGAAAAAGGGATCACTTGACACACAGAGATTGCGCTGTATCAACTCCAACACTGTGACACTGAACATGCTGAGGAGTTCCATCTCATACTACATTGTGACATCTTTCAACTTTGCTGTCAACAGTGAGCAAACACACACTGCTGAGCCTTGTAACACTACATACATTGTGCATAGACTCCCACCTACCTCTCTACAAATACTGCACGCACAGCCATTCCTACCAACTTCCCTGCGCTCTGATCTCTCGCCATCACCGATCCCCTTAAAAACCCGGATCCATTGGACAAAAGAACACGTTAGGCAGTAAGCCTTTGTGCCTACACCGCACTTCCCTATGTCTGCAAACTTTGACTCCCGTCCTGAGACTGATGTAATTACTATCTGCTGGCCATGTTTAGGAACAATGCGGCAAGTCTTTTTTACATGTGCAGATATACAGACATGGACGTGTATATTATTGAACAAAAAAGTTAATTTAAATTATAAAACAGACTAACGTCAAAAGAATTCTAGGATCCAGTGGGAGAGGTTCCAAATCATAATTTCAGGAAAAAAAGCCACAAGAATGATTTGGTCGGTAGTACTAGACTTTTCTGAAGATTTTAAATGAACTTTTTTTAAATTAATTATTATTGTTGGGTGGGGGTGGGGTGTGCGACAGACATAGTGTGAGTTGCTGATGTGTGTTGCGGTGTGGCTGGTAATAATAGACCATGACTGGCAAGGAAAAGATGCAGACACAACTGTCCTTTAATAGTCCTATGTTTTTTCTTTCCATTCACCTGTAGATGCAGTGACCTTAGGGGGCAATTTCCAACATCCAATGCAAAGATGTATTAATATGTGTGATGGATTATGTCTGCTTCCCTACAATCCTACATCATACAGGAATATGCCCGATGATTGCTGCTGGTGTGAGCTGGGAATGGCTGGTTAATGTGCTCACCTACTGTACCATGTGTTATACAGTAGCAAAGTCATCTTTAATTACTCCCTACCTTTGTCACACTTACCTCCATATACATTATGGGGCTCATGTAGGGATGGGAGTAAATTAATTTATGGTACAAATTATGCTTTTTTCTGTATTCCACATGCACAGAAAAATGGGTACGCCTCTTTGCCTATGGGGATCCGGATGCATATTACACTTATGGCGCCTTACAATTAGAGGGGTGAAAAGAAGGATAGAGAGGGCAAGAGCTGGCAAAGTAGAGTAAGGGCGGGTTCACATTATTACACCCAATGTTGATCATAGCAAACACACATGTGCCCCTGTCAGGAGGTGGGTCGCTTGGGGGTGCTCATCCCATGATACAATACACAATCAGAAGCAGCTTCTGATTGGCTGAGTGCATCTTAATACCTACCAGGGACACTATTATTTGTGTGGCTAATGCGATTGTTATATCATTAAACTGATATTTGCAATTGGCCCACGACAGGAAAGCAGATTCCCATTTGATATTTTAAAGAAGAAGACAATGGATGTATCTATTTAATTGAACTTACTTAGTACTTTAATTTTGTATTTGTATTTTAATTGTATTTTACATGGAACATGCACCTTTATTATTTATTAATAACACTGTCCAGACATAGGCAGAATATAATGTGTACGAATTGTGTAGCGTAACAATAGCACTTACTATTACCACCATAGCGCCACATATCATGGAGTAAGCCAGGCGCTCATGCTACCCTTGCAGGACTGGATGCATCATGTAAAACATGCAGGTCTCCAGGCTGCGCAGATTGTGCATGTTTGGGTGGCGCATTCTGGGTCTACTTTTTTGACACAAAATGTATCTAGCACAACATAGGCCACTAAAAGCTCGCCTTTCTTCTCTAAAGCTGGGTACATGATATCGTCTAGTGAGTATGCACTATGTTGCTGATAATGCATGCTCCCGCGCCTCATCAGCGACATCCTCCATTGGACCTGCATGCAGTCCGAAGGGCGACATTGCCAACGAGGGCCATGCTGCCCCCCGCTCTCCTCCCCCCCCACGTCGCTGCCAGCATTGCCAAGTGTGTATGAACTTACCAATGTCACCCCCCGCAGGCATACATTGCGCTGAGTACACATCGTTTAATGTATACCCAGCTATACTTTTAAAGGTTTTGATGTGCCTAATAATTCAGCTGCAGTAATTAATATGTTGTGCTTCTCATTCTGTACACATATAACTATGAACATTTGTGTAGGAGTTGTGTACACTTTACAAGACAAATATTGGGGGTGATTCAGATGTGGTTGGATTTAGCATCGCTGCTGCTGCTGCTACCTTGGTTTACATATGGTAATCCAGCAGGAGGCATCTGTTATTAGTAGACGCCTCCTGCATGCATGTGTGATCCACTGCTGTGTCTGAGGACGCAGTATCGCATCACCTTCAAGACCATCGGCTGGCTGAGTAACCCATGAAGTTGCGCAGACCGGCCATGGCAGCTACATCACTCAAGCCAGGAAATCTCTGTCAAAAGAACGAGACTCTGAATTTGGCATTTCCACAAAACGTAGGCAACACGGCTCTGTTTTGAGAAAAATGGAAAGAGTGTGTATGCACTTTCCGATGCCGACCCCACCGCCGGGTGACATTGCCCCTCCCTCCCCACTCCCAAACGGCTGCAGACTGTCAATCAACTGACGTCTGCAGCCGCTTTACGTCCGACAGCGTAGGACCCGTATTGCACACATACAGTACAGGTATTACTTTGCACTTGTACTACAACAGCTTTGAGATGTGAATCAGGCCAATTGTTAGATCTTCCTAAATACCACTAGTATTTCCTTTCACAGTAACAATAATTACAATTTTAAACTCATTCCTTTGATTTTACTGCCCTGTAATCCGCCCAGCAATCCCCACCACCACAACCTAAAAAATCCCCACTCTTTAGCCAGGTGCCTCAGATTGGCTCTTTACAGACATACCCCAGCGCTCAGAGTGGGTGTAGAACGTTCTGTATTCAGCACTGGGAGTAAACTGCATGTGTAGATATGATGGGGAGAAGGACCAGGTGCTATTTGCTACAGATTAAGGACGTTGTTTTAAGAGGACTGCTCCTTCAATATAGTATTTCCCACAATAGAATACTGCTGCTATGAGCTGCTAGTTAGTGTAAAGGAATTATTATACTGAAAGTGGAACTGCCATCAGCAACACTAATGAAGCAGTCTTTGTTAGAACACTTACTGTAATCCAGGCGATAGTTGTGTGAATCTCTGTGAGCTGTTGCCTCCCACTTGCAGACATTGTAGTGTAATTATCTCTTATTTGTATAGCACTACCAATTGTGCAGCACTATACAGAGTATATTCATCATTGGATCTGTTCCTGCCCCATGGGACCTTACCAGGGATGTGCGGTGAGGTAAATGGCTCAGGCGACACTGGCTAGCACCAGAGCCAGGTTTACACACAATATATGAGCCAAAGGGTACATGTGGGCATTACACAAAGGTGCAGCAGATTAAACTCCTCGAAATTTGGTGAGTTTTGATCAGAGATGTGCGAAAAAACGTTAGGTCTCATCTGACATAGGGGGTCATTCCGAGTTGATCAATCGCTAGCAGTTTTTAGCAGCCGTGCAAACGCATTGTCGCCGCCCACTGGGGAGTGCATTTCGCTTTGCAGAAGTGCGAACACTTGTGCAGCAGAGCGCCTGCAAAAACTTTTTGTGCAAAACAAGACCAGCCCTGTAGCTACTCTTCGTGTGCGCCCAGCGAACACCCAGCCATGCTTGCGTTTTTTATGCCACGCCTGTGTTTTACCAAACACGCCCTGAAAACGGTCAGTTGCCACCCAGAAATGCCCACTTCATGTCAATCTCCTTGCGATCGGCTGTGCGTTTGGAATCGTCGCTAGAACCAGTGCAAAACCACAATGGACTTTGTACTGGTACGACGCGTGTGCGCATTGCGGTGCCTATGCATGCGCAGATTAGCCATTTTTTACACAGTGATCGCTGCGCAAACAATGGCAGCTAGCGATCAACTCGGAATGACCCCTATAGACTTTTTACTCCAAAGTTTTGACTATAAAAATGATTAGAATAATGCAAAGATAATATTTCTAATATACTGTATTCTTTGTATTTTTCATATACATTACACAGTCAAAACTCTGACACAAATGTTAGTATGACAGGAAAGGCTCTGCCTCACCCCACTACATGCTACTGGAGCTTACAGTCTAAATTCCCTGGCACACAAAGAAAATACAGGCAATTTAACCTACAGTGAGTCCTAGAATATGTGAGTACACCAGTCCAGTGTACCCAGACGAAACCCATGCACACACGGGTAGAACATGCAAAATCCACACAGGTATGGCCTTGGACAGGAATCAAACTCATGCACCTAGCACTGTGAGGCACCAATGCTAATCACTGTGCCACCATGCTGCTCCATGTCTGTGTGTAAGGTGCAGCTACACATGTGACGCCTCTGACTGTAGTAATGAAGCCGGCTTCATCTGTATACTGGAACAACTCTTGAAAGGGACACAGTACATATTCTGCATTCTAATGTTAGGGATGTATATGTAAAACGTAAAAGCTTTTCTGTGCACTGACTCCATAGTCCCACTTGCAGCTTCTTTCTGAAGACATTGGACACATTCTGTCTGTTACTTGTAGGAAATGTGCCCACGTGTGGGTTTAATGCTGAGTATTGTTAATGCTCCAAATAATGATGTCTTAATACGTTGCGAAGGTCCGGAGTCAGAGTCATATGCAAAGGGCCTCAAAAAGTTATTATGTATCTTTAAAAAATAGTTGTGCTCCACCAAGCTCCAGGCCGCTTACTAAACTTACTTCAATTATTATTATTGTTTATTTATATAGTGCTACCAATTGACGCAGTGCTGTACAGAGAATTTGAGTAATTCATATCAGTACCTGCCCCACTGGAGCTCATAATCTAAACCCACCTAGTGTTAGTGTTGTCACCATCCAGTTAACCTACCTGTATTTTTGTGGAGTGTGTGGGACTCTTGAGCACCCATAGGAAACCCACTACTAGGAGAAGATGCTAAACTAGAACAGAGCTGCTATGATCATGGTGTCACACAGGTCTAGAGGTTTAAATATTCCATTTCTTTAAGAAAAAACTATTTGCACACCTGCATTCTACATTGTACACTTTGGGCTGCTGTTACTGCACCTTCATCTCTATAGATATAATGACTTTTCTAGATATTTGAATGTGCACTTGTTGGAAATATACAGTAATGCAGGGACCAGTACTATCTCCCCTATGACATTTAGTTTGTATGGCACAATCACAAATGGATGTTGTGTTGTTACTAAAGAGGAGATGTACTATAGCGGCATTTAATTGTGCCGATATAGCTCTTCCTGCTGGAGTGGGAAAGGGAAAACTGCCCTTTCTGACGATTTGTGCGAGACCCACAGAGCATCAATTGTGCTGCGTCTTACCTCCTGGTCGGCACTGCTGCGCATGTGTGAGACCTGGACCCCCACAGAAGCTGTCGCAGGTGTGTACACATACCGGTAAGTAAACCTGCCGATATGTGGAAAAACTATAAGCCAGAAAAGTGTGATTTTTTTAATTGCATCTGAAGGATATTCCGTCGCCATACAATAATATGTTGACTGCAAAATTGTCAGACGTTTGCAGATGACATAGCGAAAAGCGATTTTCTCTACATTATCTGCTTTCATACATACCAGTGTTCATTGTAAGTGTCAAATAGCGCTGGTTATAGCGCATTTGGCACGTACCACCTCTTCTTACACCTCACCCTATTTATGTTTCTGGATAACAGAAAACAAATGGAACGACTGTGCGTTTTAACTCATTGCCTATGCAAAAGGGAAGCAGCAATTATGTGGGCTCAATATTTATGACACTGTAACCTGTAACACTGTAATCTATTTATTGTAGCTAAATGACATGACTGAGCTATGAGGCACTTTGAGCCTCATGCCACAAGTTCCTTTAGAATTGATAGGCTGAATGTGAAACCAGCCACAAAGTAACTGTCTTCACTTTAAAGCAGTGGTGGGTAATAAGATGTTAAAATTGGGAGAGGGCATACTGGGATGTGTAGTTCAACAGCAGATGGAAGGCTGCTTATCACCTGCCCCTGCTTTAAACAGTACCTAAGGCAGACATTGTTTGGACTGAATCAATATGCATAAGCCTATCATTCATTAGGAACCATGAATATAGGTCACTGGATCCTAATAACTTCATAGGCTACTTTCTCGTGACTATTGGTTCAGCCCACAATATGGTCGCTTGCACTGTGTGTAAGCACAAGGGCAGTCTTTAAATTCCTTTGCCATAGAAAAGCAAGGCGTGATAGGCCGTACTGGCTGTGTAGCTGTGTCTGTGGATGAGAGGCTTTGGGTCTGTGTGTGAGAAGGAGGGTTGTTACGTTCCCTTGGGAGGGAGATCGTTTTCTCTTGTTTAAAATATTTTTATCTGTGCCAAACCCCATAACCCTTGTAAATATGATCTGATTCTTCATTGGTAAAGTAATTTATTTCAACTCTTCGCTGACTTGTCAGTTTTTTTTGTTTCCAGTTTAATTGTCAGTGTGTGAGAATTTTATTCACTAAAAAAAAAAAATTCTTTATTGTATGGTCAGATATACCATCAAGGCAAAAACAGATTAATTGTTAACTTTCGGAGATGTTTTACTATTACATTTTATTTAAGGTTTAGGAACTCTTTTAAAAATGTACGACCTCAATCATCTTTAGATTTGACCAGGAGTCTATGGTCTATAGCAGTGGTTCTCAAACTCGGTCCTCAGGACCCCACACGGTGCATGTTTTGCAGGTAACCCAGCAGGTGCACAGGTGTATTAATTACTCACTGACACATTTTAAAAGTTCCACAGGTGGAGCTAATTATTTCACTTGTGATTCTGTGAGGAGACCTGCAAAACATGCACTGTGTGGGATCCTGAGGACCGAGTTTGAGAACCTGTGGTCTATAGTATACACAGCTTAATGTTGTAATGCACAGAGAAGCCAATCAGAATTCAGCTGTGATTATATAGGAAGTTGGGATGGGGGGAAAACTGTATAATGGCTGTTAGAGGTGGGAGCAGAGGGCGGATTTCAGAGGAAAAGGTTGGAATAGTGGCTTTTCGATGTTTTTAAATAACAGTCTTAAAAATGTTAAATAATTTCCCATGCCATCTATTGGAAAGTTAGATATTATTAATATTAGTACTAATGGGTGTATAAAAATCATATGTGTTGGCAACAGT
This sequence comes from Pseudophryne corroboree, assembly GCF_028390025.1. Taxonomy (NCBI): domain Eukaryota; kingdom Metazoa; phylum Chordata; class Amphibia; order Anura; family Myobatrachidae; genus Pseudophryne; species Pseudophryne corroboree. The sequence goes on along the minus strand of NC_086450.1, from coordinate 178,119,774 downwards.
AAGCTCACTGTACCGTCAGTGTTTTTCTTCATCTGGTATTGTTTTCACCATTTGATGGAAGTAATCCAATGGCTTCCACCACTGACTGGTGTGGAACGGATGACCATATGGTGTTAACTACAGCTGAATTCAGCTATATAACATCAAGACCGGTTTTCATCAATTTCTTTTGATGTGATGGTTAGTTACCATCACATGGAAAGTTTTGATGGCTGAAGCACTTTTGATGTCTATCTCTACTTCCTGTGACATCACAAACTTGACGTCTTCCAGCTTATTGGCTCTGAATTATTATTATTATGTCAAATGATCATTGCCTGCATGACAGATCAGTCCATTCATTATATTAAAGAATCGTCCGCAAGGACAACCGAATTTTATTAATCAGTTCAAAGATTCCTTGCCTTCAATACAACCCGTTTTATTCATTATATTAAAGAATGATTTGCTTGCAGGACAGCACATTTCATTCTTTATATCAAAGGAACGTTACTTGCAGGACAGTCGATTTAATTTATTAGGTGAAAGGATCATAACCTTCAGGGGCGCACATTTTACTCAGTAGACTAAAGTATCCGTTGCCTGCCGGACAGCCTATTTCATTAAAATAAACAGTGACATTTTGCTGGCGTGAATACCAACTTTTTAAAGATTTTTAACCTGTGTTTATTTAATGTTACAGTGAACATTACTGAAATTCACAGTCCGAAAGTGCTCTTCTAAGTAAAATTTGAGTATTGCAAATTTTTAAACTTTAGAGCTGATTTGATGAACCGGTTTGAGAGTTCTTAAAAACACTTTTGAGCATCTCTAATTGCAATAAGGCTTTTGTTCATGCTGGACTATTAAACGGTATGACGAGTGTATCTTAAAGTTGGAAGCTTTACACAGAAACAAAGGTTTTTATCACATAAAAAAAGTTTTTTGAAATTCCTTGTAGTGTGAAGAAGTAGAGCACAGAGTTCAGAGGGAGAAGTTTATTAGCAAAGGCAGAAGAGGAGCGTACACAGCTGGAGTGAAATGCGGAAGGCGGCCAACATATCTTCTCTGGAAGGACATAGACCTTAGCAGCATTCTTCCACTTACAGAATCACTCTACCTATCCTCAAACATACAGTAGACAGTTGTCAGGAACTCACGTCTGTCCACACTTGTGTCTCTCTTATAGCCTGCACATTCTCCACAACATTTCTTATTTACCTTCCTCAACGTAACGTCTCATTTTTAAAATATTTCAGCAATCTTCTCCTAGTCAGCGATAGTAATACACTGATATCTAGAAACTGATACATGATTTTGTTAGGTGTGCTAGATGTAAAGAATGTTTCATATAAAAAGCGTTTTTAGCTGTTACGTAGCTTCTTTTTAACTTAACTATTATCGTCAGCCTTATGTCACTCATCTAATTCACATCCCAATATCGCCATCTTGTCACCGTCTTCCGCACTCTTCGCTTGGGATTTTGTCTGGATGAACCATTCCATTACTGTGTTATTTTTGCTGAGAGGGGTGAACAGAATTAGAACTACAATAATAAATAAAAGAGTGCAGAGATTGCAGGGGTTTATAACCCATTCCTAATGTTTTATAAAAAAAGCTTTGCTTAAACTGAGCACTTGCAAGTCACTGGTACGAGCCCAGCTCTACCTAGTCTGGAAACGCAGAGAAAAGAAGGCAGAGTCGGAAGTAGAGTACAGAAGTCCATGCTGGCTGATGTAGACCCTGGCCAATGCCAAGCATCTTACTATGGTTCTGTTGAAAAGAAGCAGAGAATGAAATTTACTATTTCTGAAATAAAGTAAGTAAGACGTTACTAAATGGAAACAATAGGGAGTGGGGAGCAATCAGGAGTCTCTCTTTCAGGGAACAAAATACTGTATGACAGCGCGTTGCATGAGGTTCTTCCTAGCAGACATCAACTGCTCTACAAAGGAGTAATACAGCAAAGGTGTAACATAGCATCGGAGTACCATATGGGCCATGTAATAGGTTGCAATTTAATGGTCCCAGCGTGATATCTACAAGATAGCCGCTAGATAAGTTGTGATTAGTTTTAAAGCAAAACCCTTGTTTTGAATTAATACTAATTGTCACTTAATATCTAGCAGCCATCACTGATACAAGTATTACTACACAGACAGTAATTACTCACAGTTACTTAACATACAAAGCATGGGGCCTATTTAAAAAGGATGGTAGAGGTATGTCTCAGGGTACCAATAGAAGACAGGCCAGGAAAGGGGGGGGAAAGCTTTATTATTAAAATAAATCTTTTTCCTTTGTAAATTATTTTAAAATAATTGAAAAAAATCTATATCTAAAAAGAATCTGCATCTGGAAACCTAAGTCATGGCTTTCAGTGCTGTGCCCATGTGCTCCCTGGGGGAACACATGTGCAGAGGGGACATCCACTGGCCAGCTAAATGGTAAGTCATTTCTTACCTCTTCAAGCCTGTAGCAGCCATACAGCTGAGCATACAGAAATCAGTCAATATATCAGAGGTTGTGAAGCCTTCTGAAAGACTAATAGTTTGATAGAATTGCAAGAAAAGTTCCAACAGAACCAACAATAATGGTGGAGAGGAAAAGGTTTTAGAAAAAAGTGGATTTTTCAAAGTATATTGAATTTGACATTTCACAACAGTCCCCATTTGATGGTTGTATGGTACAGTCCTTCATTTCACACACTGATTTGTACCATCTCTCTTTACTACCTTGCACGATAAGTTGGGCTTCTGAACGTGTTTTGCCAGCTGTGAATCTCACTGTTCCGGACATTCCGATATGTGTGTTCCTCAGGATGAGCCTGTGTCGGTTCCCTCGGATCTCGATGGCTATGTCTGTTCCATTGTGCAGCATAATCCCATTTAAACTCCACTGTGGAGGCCGGGACAGAGGAATGGATACCTCACACTCGAAACAAGCATCATTGGGGGCTAAAACTTTTACATCTCTCAGACTCTGAAACATCTGTATGGCTAAACCTGAAATAATAACATAGTTTTGTATTAAGAAGGTATTACCATATGTTTTAAAGAAACCAAGAGAGTGAATATATTTCCCTAAGAAAAATAATGAACATACTAGTACTGTAATTATTAGTTTTAATGACTGTGTGATCTTATCTCAAATAGTTATTACAGTTCTACAATGTTGTTTTTATATATTCATTTCTTACCCTCTACAAGTAACCGGGCTGAGCTCTGCCCTTCTGAAGTCTTCATGGTATAGACATCCTCATCTTCGGGGCTCAGATCATTGATGAAAAGTGTACGGAATGCATCCTCGCTGGTTATCTGATATTTGTCGGATGGCAGAATCACATGCGCTCCTCGCAGCCAAGAGACTCTAGCTCGAGCCGGGCTGACCTTGCACTCAAAAATCACGCGATGGCCTTGCATAGCCGTCTTGTTTCTCAGAGACTTTACTATCCGGACAGGGAGCTCTAAAGTGCCAGTCAGTAACAACAAAACAAAATTCTCAAAATCACATCATACTTTTAAAACTATAATAACAAATTGAGTTGGTAACGCATATGATCTCTTGTGATAGAATCTTACATTGCAGTTGAGACCAGTTGGTTTAAGAAAATGCTGAATTTTGCTTTGTTAATGACCGCACATGCACAAAAACACATATAACAAGTATAAAGAATGGTTTGCCTCAAAAAACAGACAAAAGTTGTTTTCTAAGAGAAGTTTGTGTATCTGACCTGTGACTTGGAGCTTAGCTTTTGACTCTGCTCTTCTGGCTTGAAAGAGAATTTCTCCAGAATCTTCACACTGTGCCCCACAGATTAGCAGGAAATGCCGCCTTCCTGGAGAAACATAATGATGGAACATTGGAACCCAATGGAAAGATTAAGCAGTGTTTGACAAAGGCAAAAAAACTTTCAAGGGCACCATGCAAAGTCTAGAACAATGGCCACCGACTCAAGAAAACATTTCCCTAGTATATGTTGTGGACATATTTTCCATTTCAAGTTGCTCCATCACATACACAGAGCTTATCAATTTACTAGGATTTCACGTGTTAGTATGGTCAACGGTTTTCAGTTTATTCTAAAAAGCTTTGGCTGCTTCCACTTTGTGCAGATGATGGGTCAACATTAAGACATAATAGAAACCATTTTGTTTGGGCCATAGATGCTGAGACAAAATAAATAAATAAAATGATCAGTTTAGTTTTATAGAAAATGTCACACAGGGCTAGTCCAGGTTGTTCCAATAGAATTACCTTCCTGTCGGATCTTTGTAGTAGATGTTACTTTAATTTTCTCTCCATTCTTAAACCATTCCCCCTTGGCCTGGGCACAGGATACTTCACAGATGAATGCAGCATTATCATTCTCCACTATCTGAACGTCCTGCAGGTCTTTCAGCACCTGTGGCTCTTGCTCTGTTGGACATAGAAGGTGGGATGTTTGAAGGAATATTATTACTACTGGTAACTGCAGAATAGCTAGTGCTGTCCAGAGCAACAATTAGATTCTGATTGGTTGCTATAAAGTACCTTTTTTTCACATCTACCTGTGGAACAGCTTTCAGAAATGTCCCTCATTATTTAGGTACTCTATGTAGGAGCTGACTCTAAACACTACAAAATAAAAGATTCATATTTACTTCAAATAAAATTTCCACTTTACGTGGTGGAAGAGTCATAAAAAAAAGTATATTGAAATATTCCAAGTCACTGTCAACTCTGTGTATACTGGGTATGGAGAGAAGTAAATTATTAACCAATATTCACAAGAATGCAGCTTATTAATCATTAGTAAGACCACTGAGGTATAATGAGTAAAGCATCTCCCTTATGCTTCATGGCTGTCACCAATTCAAAGTGAACAGACAGGTTGAATATTGGTCCAACCCACAAAATGGCTGCCTCCAATGCATGCACGTGATGGGTACACTTTACAGTGTATCAGACATCTACAAACAATGGAGACGGGCATATTGTAAACTGAACCAAAATTCATGGGAAGGCAGTTTCTCAATGAGTAACGCCAATGAGGCATGAGGTACTGATGCCACTAAATCCTAGTAGATTACTCACAAAATGGCTGCATTCAATATGCCTAGGTGAAAAAACAAATGTAACTTACATTTGCTACTTTCATAAGCAAGGTTGTACTTAGTTTCAGTGGCATAACGAGAAATTTTTCTCCCCCAAGCCAAAACATTCTCTGGCGCGCCCATCCCCCCTCCTCCATAAATGGCACTAGTAAAGTGATGAATCGGCGCACAAGGTGGTGTGGCCTTGCTGAAATGGGTGTGCTTTTGCATAAAGGGGTGTGGCATTGCAGGAAAAGACTACCCTATACCCCAGTTTTGCAACCTGCACGCCCAGACGTTGGCCACCACAGGAAAAAAAAATAATCCTGATTCACGCCCCTTACATTATTTGTCATTTTTCCTCCTTATAGTAATGCCCAGTATACATTATGGCTATGCCACATACTGCAATGGCCCTTACACATTATGCCACACACAATAATGGCCATGACACAATGTGCCACACACCGTAATGTCCCCGACACATTATGCCACACACCGTAATGCCTGTGAAACATGCCACGCATCGCAATGCCCATTATACATTATGCTACACACTGCAATGCCCCTGATACATTATAGCACATACAATGCCTGGGACACATTATGACACACACCGCAATGTCCGTGATACATTATGCCACACACTGCAATGTCCGTGATACATTATGCCACACACTGCAATGCCCATTATACATTTTGTCACACACTGCAATGCCCCTGACACATTATACCACATACCACAATGCCCGTGATATACTATACCACACACCGTAATGCCTGTGACACATTATGACACACACCGCAAATGTCCGTGATACATTATGCCACACACCGCAATGCCCATTACACATTAAGTCCTACAGTAAGGCTTCTAATTACTTTTAAATTACCTGCTCGTTGCCAGGGGTTTCATGCTCTTGGTTCCATGCACGGTGCAAGGGGTTTTCATGCTCAGGGTGTCATGCTCATTGCCAGGGGTTTCATGCGCTAGGTGTTATGCTTGTTGCCAGAGGTATCATGTGCTGGGTTTCAAGCTTGTTGCCAGGGGTAATATTCGTTGCCAGGGGTTTCATGCACTGGGTGTCATGCTCGTTGCTAGGGGGTAATGCTTGTTGCCAGGGATTTCATGAGCTGGGTGTTGTGCTTGTTACCAGGGGGTAATGCTTGTTGCTAGGGCTGTGCTCCCAGTGCCACATATGCCCCCAGTGGCAGATAAAAATATGCCCCCAGTGTCAGAAACACATATGCCCCCAGTGCCAAATATGCCTCCCAGTCCCAGATACACATATGCCCCCAGTGCCCCATATGCCCCTCCCAGTGCCAGCTACACATATACCCCCAGTGCCAAATATTCCCCCCAGTGCCAGTTACACATATACCTTCAGTGCCAAACATGCCCCCCCAGCGCCAAGTACACATATACCCCCAGTGCCAAATATGTCCCCCCAGTGCCAGTTACACATATGCCCCCCCCCCCAGTGCCAGTTACATATATACCCCCAGTGCCAGTTACACACCCTCCGCTGCCGGTCTGCAAGCTCTGATTGGCTCATGAACTGGCACTTCATTTAACAGACATGCCGCCGCCGGAGACCCAGGGAGGACACACAGGAGAGGCGCGCACTGTGCCCTCTGGCTCCTTCCCAAAACTCACAGCAGCAATCAGAGGCGGCGGCGGCGCTCCCGCAGCCCTGCGCCTCCAAGGCACTGCAGTGGCTGCGGGGGCAGTAGTTAAGTCACTGCTTAGTTTGCATTGGAGATATTAGAATATACCTGTATTATTAGAGCCCTCAAGTGTATATCTTTATTTTATCTGGCCCCTTCAATGTTACCAAGACTCACCAAGGACACGTAACATGGCAGAGGCAGTGAGGTCACCTGCGTGGCAGGTGTACGTCCCAGCATCCTGTGGACCACACTGATTGAGGTGCAGGATTCTCCGTCGTCCTACAGAGAACATGCGGCACGTTGAGCTGAGGGCTAGCTGCTCCCCGTCCTGTAACAGAACATACTCTTTACTCACAATTCCTCCGTCTATCTTCATCATTCTTTCCCAAAGTAAACAGATCAACCACACAGATGTTATTCTTGTTCTCAACTTTTTCGAGTAGCTACACGAAACCTGGTCATATGAGCAGATTTTCCAGGAAAGTAAACCTATGTTCGGTCAGCAGAAACTATCCTGAAATTTCTCTTTCAAAACCTCCGTTAATATGATTTAATTTAGAATGGCCTACTTAGCCCAAAACTCCTGTAAGTACCTTTGGATTTTGGGAATCAATTTACTGTGAAAATATATTCATGAATTCTTCATAAATACATTAATATCCCCAATAGAGGGCCCCGTATAAGATTTGATAATAAGAAGATATCCACTTCTTCTCACTGGGAATTAGAGAATGCTGCTGCAGCCACCCTAAAAGAGACCATCCAAACAGAGAAATATGGCGAATTGAAAGAACATAAATCAATGAACAGAACACCCTTATACTACCTGGATGAAACATACAGTCTCCCGATCTCTGAGTAAATCTCTAATTAAACAGAAAACTTGCAATGTCCACAACAACTGGTGAGCCCATAACTTAGTCATATGGCCTAGTTCTGTGTTCAATTTTACCTGGAATTTAGGGGAAGGTGTACTAAGCAGTGATAAAAGCGGAGAAGTGAGCCAGTAAAGAAGTTGCCCATGGCAACCAATCAGCATTGACGTAACATTTATAATTTGCATACTATAAAAGTATACAGAGCAGCAGATTGGTTACCAAGGGCAACTTCTCCACTGGCTCACTTCTCCCCTTTTATCACTGCTTAGTAAATGTCCATCTTTAGTATTTTAGTGACCAAGTAATTATAGTGGTAAGTAACTGTGAGTAGCGAGGAAAGGGGGGATGTTCTAATTTATACTGGATGTTATGTATCCTTATCAATACTACTGAAGCACTGCTGAATGGAATAGATGTGTATTTATAAAAAAATTAAAAATAAATCTCTCTCCATATATATATATTAGATGCCTATATAACTACCTTGCACACACCAAGGTTTCTACAGTACTTTCCAGAACTGCCCTATACAGTAAAATGCCTTTGCACCTACTACTGCAGAATTGTGGGTCTGTCTGAAAATGAACATTGTAGAAAAGGTAAAAACTTTACTTTAAAGTTCAACTTCCACTATTTCTAAAAAATTGGTCTGTTTCAACTATTTACAGTGCATCCGGAAAGTATTCACAGCGCTTCACTTTTTTCCACATTTTGTTATGTTACAACCTTATTCCAAAATGGAATAAATTCATTTTTTCCCCTCAAAATTGTACACACAATACCCCATAATGACAACGTGAAAAGTTTTTTGTGATTTTTGCAAATTTCTTAAAAATACAAAACTAAGACATCACATGTAAATAAGTATTCACAGCCTTTGCCATGACGCTCAGAATTGAGCTCAGGTGTATCCTGTTTCCACTGATAATCCTTGAGATGTTCCTACAGCTTAATTGTAGTCCACCTGTAGTAAATTCAGTTGATTGGACATAATTTGGAAAGGCACACACCTGTCTAAATAAGGTCCCACACTTGAAAGTGCATGTCTGAGCACAAACCAAGCATGATGTCAAAGGAATTGTCTGTAGACCTCCGAGACAGGATTGTCTCAAGGCACAATTCTGGGGAAGGGTACAGAAAAATATCTGCTGCTTTGAAGGTCCCAATGAGCACAGTGGCCTCCATCCTCCATAAAAGGAAGAAGTTTGGAACCTCCAGGACTCTTCCTAGAGTTGGCAGGCCATCTAAACTGAGCTATTGGGGGAGAAGGGCCCTAGTCAGGGAGGTGACCAAGAACCCAATGGTCACTCTGTCAGAGCTACAGCATTCCTCTGTGAACAGAAGAAAACCTTCCAGAAGGACAACCATCTCTGCAGCAATCCACCAATCAGGCCTATATGGTAGAGTGGCCAGGCAGAAGCCATTCCTTAGTAAAAAAAAAAAAAGCACATGGCAACCCGCCTAGAGTTTGCCAGATGGAATGCGGAGACAACCTTTGGCAGGAACTGCTGTCTAGTCCGGAGTTTCGCTCTGTCCTCGTAAAAAACCAAGTATGGACTTTTATACGATAAGGCCCCCAATTCTGAGATGCGTCTAGCAGAAGCCAGAACCAACAACATCACTGTCTTCCATGTGAGGTACTTGTCTTCTACCGTCATCAGAGGCTCAAACCAGGAGGGCTGTAGAAATTGCAACACCACATCCAAAGCCCAGGGTGCCGTAGGCGGCACATAGGGAGGTTGTATGTGGAGCACCCCTTGTAAGAAGGTCTGAACTTTTGGCAAGACAGCCAATCTCTTCTTAAAGAAAATGGAAAGAGCTGAAATCTGGACCTTAACGGAACCCAGACATAAGCCTTTATCCACACCAGCCTGCAGGAAACGTCCCAAGTGAAACTCTGCAGGCAGATACGTGCGTTCCTCGTACCAAGAGACGTATCTCCTCCAGATATGATGATAATGTTTTGACGTCACAGGTTTTCTGGCTTGCACCATAGAGGCAATTACCTTTTTGAAAAGCCCTTTGTGAGCTAGGATATTCCACGCAAATTCCATGCCGTCAAACGAAGCCGCAGTAAGCCGGGTAGACGAACGGTCCTTGCTGAAGAAAATAAAATAATTATTATTGAAGAAGATCCTTTCATAGCGGCAGAGGCCATGGGTCTTCTACGGACATGTCCAGAAGAGTTGCGTACCACGCCCTTCGGGGCCAATCCGGCCCAATCAGGATTACTTGGACTCTGTGATGTCTAATCTGTTGGAGTACCCTTGGGATCAACAGGATTGGAGGAAATATGTAGACAAGCCGGTAAGGCCAAGGTGACTTCAGTGCCTTTCCTGCACTCGCTTGAGCTTCTAATTGAGACGAGATGCCATCATGTCGCTCTATGGGTATCCCCACCTGTCGACAATCTGTTGAAACACCTGAGGATGTAGAGGTCGTAGCGACTCAGGAAATCTATTTCCCAGTTGTCCACTCCCGGAATGAAAATTGTAGACAGTGCTCTTGCATTTCTTTCCACCCAGAGAAGTATTTTTGACACTTCTCGCATGCAGGCCTTGCTTTTTGTCCCTCCTTGTCGATTGATGTACGCCACTGCCGTGACGTTGTCTGATTGAACCTGGATCACCCGATCCGTGAGCAGAGGCAAGGCCTGAATCAGAGCATTGTATATCGCCCGATGTTCCAGAATGTTAATCGGGAGTAGGGCCTCTTGGGCAGACCACCTGCCCTGGAACTGCGCCCCCTGGGTGACAGCTCCCCATTCTCGTAGACACGCATCCATCGTGAGGAGGGTCCAATCCTGAATCCCGAAACGTCAACCTTCCAGCAGGTTGGAAGACTGCAACCACCACAGGAGCGAAATCCTGGTCTGGGGTGACAGCTGAATCATTCGGTGCATCTGGAGATGTGTACCGGACCACTTGTTCAGGATGTCCAATTGGAAGGGTCTGGCATGGAACCTTCCGATCTATATCGCCTCATACGAGACCACCATTTTTTCCAACAACTTTATGCAAAGATGAATGGAAACTCGAGCAGGATGGAGAACCATGCAAATCATCTTTTGAAGTGTTCTCACCTTGTCCTCTGGGAGAAACACCCTTTGAGCTACAGTATCCAGTATCATACCCAGAAACAGGAGCCGTTGAGACGGTTCCAGTAGAGACTTCTGTAGATTGAGGATCCACCCGTGGTAAGACAGAAGCCGGATAGTGCGATCTATATGGAGCAGTAGAAGCTCCCTGTAACTTGCTTTTACCTGGACATCGTCCCGGTAAGGGACAATGTTGACCCCCTGGACTCTGAGCTGGAACATCATTTCCGCTATCAACTTCGTGAACACCCTCGGAGCTGTACACAGGCCAAAGGGCAATGCCTGAAACTGGTAGTGATCATTCAGTAGGGCGAACCGTAGATAGGCCTGATGAGTAGGCCAAATCGGGATATCAAAGTAGGCATCCTTGATATCCAGGGACACAAGGAATTATTTTTGATCCAGGCCTGCAATCACCGCTTTCAAAGATTCCATCTGGAATTTGAAAACCTTCAGGTAAAGATTCAAGAACTTCAGATTCAAATTGGGTCTCACTGACCCGTCTGGTTTTGGTACCACAAACAGACTGGAGTAGTAACCTTGTCCTTGCTGTAATAGGGGTACTGGAACAATGATCTGGGACTGGACCAACTTGTCAAAAAACACGCATATTTTCCAAAGCTGGCAAGCCTGATTTGAAAAATCGTTGGGGTGGAACTCCAGCTTGTAACCCTGAGAGATAAGGTCCCTTACCCAGGCATCTCAGCAGAAACCGACCCAGATGTGGCTGAAGTGACATAATCAAGCCCACACCGCGAGATCCCCTCGTGGTGGGTGGCACCGTCATGCTGAAGCTGAACTGGTGCTCTGGTCCTGAGAGCCAGCAATGGCTGGTTTCTTAGGCTTACCTCTTGAGCCTTTAGCTGCATGGAGGCAACCCGGGCCCTAGATCGAAATCTGGAGGACCGAAAGGACTGAGTAGATGGTCTCGGGTAGGTACGTCTAGCAGGTGGAGCCCCTGAAAGAAGAAACATGGATTTTCCAGCAGTAGCTTTGGAGATCCATCCATCCAATTCCCCTCTGAAGAGCCATTTTCCTGTGAAGGGAAGAGATTCCACATTACGTTTGGAGTCAGCGTCTGCAATCCACTGACGCAACCATATGGCTCTGCGAGCAGACACAGCCAAAGCAGTTGTTCTAGCCTGTATATTGACAATCTCTTTTATGGAGTCACAGAGGACTCTTGCCGTGTCCTGAATGTGTTTTAGTAAAGTTACACAAGTAACCAAGGTCATATCCCCAGAAAGGCCCTTTTGAATTTGAGTAGCCCATGTATGAATGGCATGTGTCATCCAGCAACCAGCAATGTCCGGCCTTTGAGCTACACCTGTAGCAGTGTAGATAGATTTTAGAGGTGGTTTCTTTTTTCCAATCCCCCGGATCCTTTACCGTAAAGGATCCCGGAGCAGGGAGCACCATCTTTTTGGAAAGGCGAGAGACTGATACATCCACTGCTCGAGATTCTTCCCAGAATTTCCTGCCTTCAGGGGCAAAAGGGAAGGTATTTAAAAACCTTTTGGACACCTGATATTTTTTATCTGGATTTTTCCAGGCTATTTTAAATAAATCATCCAAGAATCAGGAAACGTGACAGTCAGTTTGTCTTGAGGGAGAAAAAATGACTGCTGATTTGTAGAATCCTCCAGGGGGAGCTTTAAAACATCCCGTATAGCCAGTATAAGGGGTTCAATACCCTGCGTAGGGGTGGAGTCCCCGCTTATGGGGTCCGTATCATCCCCATTATTCTGTAAATCATCATCAGTATCTGATAGTAGTGCAGGTAAAGCACGTTTTTTTGTGCACCTGCATTGGACAGGGAGGGGCATTTTGCAGCTAAATTTGCCACAGCTTGCTGCAGCTCTTGAGTTTTATTGGTATATGCAGTGAGCTGTGATGACCTATCTGACATCATAGTTTTGATAGCCCCCAGCCAGGAGGGCTCTGGACTCTCCTCCACATCGTTATCAGCATTCTGAGATGACTGACTACACTGCTCACATGATAGTGAGTCAGATCAACTAGGAGAGAATCTAGCATTACAAACACTGCATAACTTCTGTTTTACTATATTGAATAAGAAAAACAGGTATAACACACAGACAACACAGCCTGAAATACAAAACAAGCCTGTCCTATTGCATGTAAGAGGAGACACAGGAGAGAGGACACCAGCGCACCCAGCACTGCACAGCCCCAGTGAGGCTTTCAGCATTTTTGAAAGTAAGCAACAGTGACATTGTATTATGCAAAATCCCTCAGAGGGGTGTTACTTGTGCACACTCTAGTGGCTCTACCCCTCTACACCCGGTACCAGTGATCCAGGGACTGTTATGGAGGACCTGTTGAGGCTGCTGCTATGCAGAAGAAGGCGCCAAAATGGCGCTGAGCCCACTCTCATGTAGCTCTGCCCCCCACCATGGCGCCGGCGCTACTGTTTTAGATTTATACTGGCCATGTCTCCCTATGTTGTATCCTCACATAAATGCTTGGTACAAATGCCTCTTAGCCAGTCTCACGCAGGGGCTACAGCGGGTCCCTCCCAGGAGGGACCCGTACGCCTCATCCACGCTTCAGCCGCACAGTGAACCGGGGAACCCCCCTAGCGGGGGCCCCGGCTTGTACTCACCACCGATGATCACCTTCAGGCAGCGTTAGGGGTGTGCGGCATGCTGCGGCTGCGACAGCCAAGGCGCCATGCCCTGCTGAACAAACAGCCCCTCAGGACGGTGATCCTGCAGCAGGGAAGCGGCTCTGCACCTCAAGAGGCCGGTAACCGCCCCCCCCCCCCCCCCCCCCCCTTCCCCTAACTCCCACGGTGCAGGTATGCTGTTGCGCAAACAGCATACCGAAAGAAAGAAAACTTTTAGAAGAAATTGAAGAAAAACTCTGGGGTTTGCAGAGTGTGCATCCTCTCCTGAGGGCACTTTTTTCCAAACTGATCTGTAGGAGGAGGCATAGAGGGAAGAGCCAGCACTCCCAGTTGAAGAAACCCATCGTACTAATTCTGTCCCCAATATCCCTTATGGATGCTAGAGAAATTAATTTATTCCATTTTGGAATAAGGCAGTAACATAACAAAATGTGGAAAAAGTGAAGCGCTGTGAATACTTTCCGGATGCACTGTATGTTGTAATCATGAGACTGAAAGGACATTGGAACTGTCTTTATTACATTTACTCTGTGTGCTTGAATATTTAATTACACTGGTATTTATATGCATATAAATATGCTTACCGACATCAAATATGGCTGAATAAGGAAAAAAAACTAAGTATAGACAACTTCCAATTACCGGCACCCCAGGAACAATAAAACATGTTGCAGGGACAAAGAAGGCTTTGTGGCTCCAAGCTAACCAGAGAATATCATGTAAATGTGAACTTCATGTTACAGGGTAGTATTTATGTATGTTCATACATGACAACCTTCCCAAATTTGTTTACACATATGTGGCAGCCATAAGTGGTCTCTGTTGGCCCCTTCTTTATTCTCCCTTCTCTCTAAATATATGTCTGATAAGAGCGTAGAGTGACTATCTGTATTAGAGACAGCAAGTGATGAGTAATGGAGGGTGTACTAAGCTTTAGAGAATGATAAAGTAGAGAGAGATAAAGTACGAGCCAATCAGCTCTTAACTGCCATGTTAAAGGCTGTGTCTGAAATATGACAGGAGTGGATTGGGTGCTAGTTTATCTCTCTCCACGTTATCACACTCCAAGGCTTATGGGGGGTATACATGGAGATATCCGTGCTTAGATTGCTAAGAAATTAAGGACGGATCTCTCCGTGTGTATTCCCCATAGCGACAGCGATGCGCGGCCCTGCATGTCGCTATCGCTGGTACTAGAATGGCCCGCATGCAGGCACAATCTAGCAGGTTGCTCATTTCACCCCTGGGTGAAATGATGTCACCCCCCCCCCCCCCCCCCCCATCCTCCTCCACTCAGCACACATTGCTTTGTGCTGAGCGTGGGGGAGAGAAGTCTGCTGAGCGGTCTGTGCTAGATCGCTCAGTATACATCTCTCCCCGTGTGTACAGGGCTTTAGTACATCTGCCTCACAAGGAGAGGTTCTTATCATAAAAGACATCAATCTTAGTGCTCCAGCTAGATTACTTGTAGCTTTAAAGAAAATGTATACTGTACGTTACCATTTATTTGAAGCCATGGTAAAAAAAACACATATGAACAGCAAATAACATTACCTTGCTCCAGGTAACAACAGCTTCTTGTTTGGAGACTTCACACTGGAATGTTGCTAGCCCAGCTTCATTGACAACAAAGTCCTGTGGTGGTTGTGTGATGGTAAGTGGGTGCTCAGTGACGGTTAGATGTGCCGTGGACCGCAGAGTGTCGGTGGTAAATGCTATTACCGCAGTATCAGGCATTCTGAGATCTGAAAGCCGGAGAAAATGCTGGCGCCCACTTGACCTGATCATGCAATTGTCTTCGGCGGTAAGACGTACACCTCCCTTCCACCATTCCCCGATTAAACCTTCATGGGACAATTCTACTGAAAACTCTACATTGCTTCCTTCCTCACAAGTCACATCTTCCAGACCCTTCCTCACTGATATACTTTTAGCTGTAAAGACAAAAAAAGTAAAAACATGAAAAAAAATAAGAATTTACTTACCGATAATTCTATTTCTCGGAGTCCGTAGTGGATGCTGGGGTTCCTGAAAGGACCATGGGGAATAGCGGCTCCGCAGGAGACAGGGCACAAAAAGTAAAGCTTTAGGATCAGGTGGTGTGCACTGGCTCCTCCCCCTATGACCCTCCTCCAAGCCTCAGTTAGGATACTGTGCCCGGACGAGCGTACACAATAAGGAAGGATTTTGAATCCCGGGTAAGACTCATACCAGCCACACCAATCACACTGTACAACCTGTGATCTGAACCCAGTTAACAGTATGATAACAGCGGAGCCTCTGAAAAGATGGCTCACAACAATAATAACCCGATTTTTGTAACTATGTACAAGTATTGCAGATAATCCGCACTTGGGATGGGCGCCCAGCATCCACTACGGACTCCGAGAAATAGAATTATCGGTAAGTAAATTCTTATTTTCTCTATCGTCCTAGTGGATGCTGGGGTTCCTGAAAGGACCATGGGGATAATACCAAAGCTCCCAAACGGGCGGGAGAGTGCGGATGACTCTGCAGCACCGAATGAGAGAACTCCAGGTCCTCCTTAGCCAGGGTATCAAATTTGTAGGATTTTACCAACGTGTTTGCCCCTGACTAAATAGCCGCTCGGCAAAGTTGTAAAGCCGAGACCCCTCGGGCAGCGGCCCAAGATAAGCCCACCTTCCTTGTGGAATGGGCATTTACATATTTTGGCTGTGGCAGGCCTGCCACAGAATGTGCAAGCTGAATTGTATTACACATCCAACTAGCAATAGTCTGCTTAGAAGCAAGAGCACCCAGTTTGTTGGGTGCATACAGGATAACAGCAAGTCAGTTTTCCTGACTCCAGCCGTCCTGGAACCTATATTTACAGGGCCCTGACAACATCTAGCAACCTGGAGTCCTCCAAGTCCCTAGTAGGCGCAAGGCACCAAAATAAGCTGGTTCAGGTGAAACACTGACACCACCTTAGGGAGAGAACTGGGGACGAGTCCGCAGCTCTGCCCTGTCCAAATGGACAACCAGATATGGGCTTTTTTGAGAAAAAAAACCACCAATTTGACACTCGCCTGGTCCAGGCCAGGGCCAAGAGCATGGTCACTTTTCATGTGAGATGCTTCAAATCCACAGATTTGACTGGTTTTAAACCAATGTGATTTGAGGAATCCCAGAACTACGTTGAGATCCCACAGTGCCACTGGAGGCACAAAAGGGGGTTGTATATGCAATACTCCCTTGACAAACTTCTGGACTCCAGGAACTGAAGCCACTTCTTTCTGGAAGAAAATCGACAGGGCCGAAATTTGAACCTTAATGGACCCCAATTTGAGGCCCATAGACACTCCTGTTTGCAGGAAATGCAGGAATCGACCGAGTTGAAATTTCTTCGTGGGGCCTTTCTGGCCTCACACCACGCAACATATTTTTGCCACATGTGGTGATAATGTTGTGCGGTCACCTCCTTTCTGGCTTTGACCAGGGTAGGAATGACCTCTTCCGGAATGCCTTTTTCCCTTAGGATCCGGCGTTCCACCGCCATGCCGTCAAACGCAGCTGCGGTAAGTCTTGGAACAGACATGGTACTTGCTGAAACAAGTTCCTTCTTAGCGGCAGAGGCCATAAGTCCTCTGTGAGCATCTCTTGAAGTTCCGGGTACCAAGTCCTTCTTGGCCAATCCGGAGCCATGAGTATAGTTCTTACTCCTCTACGTCTTATAAGTCTCAGTACCTTAGGTATGAGAAGCAGAGGATGGAACACATACACCGACTGGTACATCCATGGTGTTACCAGAACGTCCACAGCTATTGCCTGAGGGTCTCTTAACCTGGCGCAATACCTGTCCCGTTTTTTGTTCAGACGGGACGCCATCATGTCCACCTTTGGTATTTCCCAACGGTTTACAATCATGTGGAAAACTTCCCGATGAAGTTTCCACTCTGCCGGGTGGAGGTCGTGCCTGCTGAGGAAGTCTGCTTCCCAGTTTCCATTCCCGGAATGAAACACTGCTGACAGTGCTATCACATGATTTTCCGCCCAGCGAAAAGTCCTTGCAGTTTTTGCCATTGCCCTCCTGCTTCTTGTGCCGCCCTGTCTATTTACGTGGGCGACTGCCGTGATGTTTTTCCCACTGGATCAATACCGGCTGACCTTGAAGCAGAGGTCTTGCTAAGCTTAGAGTATTATAAATTTACCCTTAGCTCCAGTATATTTATGTGGAGAAAAGTCTCCAGACTTGATCACACTCCCTGGAAATTTTTTCCTTGTGTGACTGCTCCCCAGCCTCTCGGGCTGGCCTCCGTGGTCACCAGCATCCAATCCTGAATGCCGAATCTGCGGCCCTCTAGAAGATGAGCACTCTGTAACCACCACAGGAGAGACACCCTTGTCCTTGGATATAAGGTTATCCGCTGATGCATCTGAAGATGCGATCCGGACCATTTGTCCAGCAGATCCCACTGAAAAGTTTTTGCGTGAAATCTGCCGAATGGAATTGCTTCGTAGGAAGTCACCATCTTTACCAGGACCCTTGTGCAATGATGCACTGATTTTAGGAGGTTCCTGACTAGCTCGGATAACTCCCTGGCTTTCTCTTCCGGGAGAAACACCTTTTTCTGGACTGTGTCCAGAATCATCCCTAGGCACAGCAGACTTGTCGTCGGGATCAGCTGCGATTTTGGAATATTTAGAATCCACCCGTGCTGTTGTAGCAGTATCCGAGATAGTGCTACTCCGACCTCCAACTGTTCCCTGGACTTTGCCCTTATCAGGAGATCGTCCAAGTAAGGGATAATTAAGACGCCTTTTCTTCGAAGAAGAGTCATCATTTCGGCCATTACCTTGGTAAAGACCCGGGGTGCCGTGGACAATCCAAACGGCAGCGTCTGAAACTGATAGTGACAGTTCTGTACCACGAACCTGAGGTACCCTTAGTGAGAAGGGCAAATTTTGGACATGGAGGTAAGCATCCCTGATGTCTCGGGACACTATATAGTCCCCTTCTTCCTGGTTCGTTATCACTGCTCTGAGTGACTCCATCTTGATTTGAACCTTTGTAAGTGTTCAAAAAATTTTTTTTTTTTTTTTTTTTAGATTTAGAATAGGTCTCACCTAGCCTTCTGGCTTCAGTACCACAATATAATGTGGAATAATACCCCTTTTCTTATTGTAGGAGGGGTAATTTGATTATCACCTGCTGGGAATACAGCTTGTGAATTGTTTCCCATACTGCCTCCTTGTCGGAGGGAGACCTTGGTAAACCAGACTTCAGGAGCCTGCGAAGGGGAAACGTCTCGACATTCCAATCTGTACCCCTGGGATACTACATGTAGGATCCAGGGGTCCTGTACGGTCCCAGCGTCATGCTGAGAGCTTGGCAGAAGCGGTGGAACGCTTCTGTTCCTGGGAATGGGCTGCCTGCTGCAGTCTTCTTCCCTTTCCTCTATCCCTGGGCAGATATGACTCTTATAGGGACGAAAGGACTGAGGCTGAAAAGACGGTGTCTTTTTCTGCAGAGATGTGACTTAGGGTAAAAACGGTGGATTTTCCAGCAGTTGCCGTGGCCACCAGGTCCGATGGACCGACCCCAAATAACTCCTCTTCCTTTATACGGCAATACACCTTTGTGCCGTTTGGAATCTGCATCACCTGACCACTGTCGTGTCCATAAACATCTTCTGGCAGATATGGACATCGCACTTACTCTTGATGCCAGAGTGCAAATATCCCTCTGTGCATCTCGCATATATAGAAAATGCATCCTTTAAATGCTCTATAGTCAATAAAATACTGTCCCTGTCAAGGGTATCAATATTTTTAGTCAGGGAATCCGACCAAGCCACCCCAGCTCTGCACATCCAGGCTGAGGCGATCGCTGGTCGCAGTATAACACCAGTATGTGTGTATATACTTTTTATGATATTTTCCAGCCTCCTGTCAGCTGGCTCCTTGAGGACGGCCCTATCTATAGACGGTACCGCCACTTGTTTTGATAAGCGTGTGAGCGCCTTATCCACCCTAAGGGGTGTTTCCCAACGCGCCCTAACTTCTGGCGGGAAAGGGTATACCGCCCATAATTTTCTATCGGGGGGAACCCACGCATCATCACACACTTCATTTAATTTATCTGATTCAGGAAAAACACCGGTAGTTTTTTCACATCCCACATAATACCCTCTTTTGTGGTACTTGTAGTATCAGAAATATGTAACACCTCCTTCATTGCCCTTAACGTATGGCCCTAATAAGGAATACGTTTGTTTATTCACCGTCGACACTGGATTCAGTGTCCGTGTCTGTGTCTGTGTCGACCGACTAACGTAAACGGGCGTTTTAAAACCCCTGACGGTGTTTCTGAGACGTCTGGACCGGTACTAATTGTTTGTCGGCCGTCTCATGTCGTCAACCGACCTTGCAGCGTGTTGACATTATCACGTAATTCCCTAAATAAGCCATCCATTCCGGTGTCGACTCCCTAGAGAGTGACATCACCATTACAGGCAATTGCTCCGCCTCCTCACCAACATCGTCCTCATACATGTCGACACACACGTACCGACACACAGCACACACACAGGGAATGCTCTGATAGAGGACAGGACCCACTAGCCCTTTGGAGAGACAGAGGGAGAGTTTGCCAGCACACACCAAAAACGCTATAATTATATAGGGACAACCTTATATAAGTGTTTTTCCTTATAGCATCTTTTATATATTTCTAACGCCAAATTAGTGCCCCCCCTCTCTGTTTTAACCCTGTTTCTGTAGTGCAGTGCAGGGGAGAGCCTGGGAGCCTTCCCTCCAGCCTTTCTGTGAGGGAAAATGGCGCTGTGTGCTGAGGAGATAGGCCCCGCCCCTTTTTCGGCGGGCTCGTCTCCCGCTCTTTAATGGATTCTGGCAGGGGTTAAATATCTCCATATAGCCCCCGGAGGCTATATGTGAGGTATTTTTAGCCAAAAAAGGTTTTCATTTGCCTCCCAGGGCGCCCCCCTCCCAGCGCCCTGCACCCTCAGTGACTGCCGTGTGAAGTGTGCTGAGAGGAAATGGCGCACAGCTGCAGTGCTGTGCGCTACCTTAAGAAGACTGAGGAGTCTTCTGCCGCCGATTCTGGACCTCTTCTCGTTTCAGCATCTGCAAGGGGGCCGGCGGCGAGGCTCCGGTGACCATCCAGGCTGTACCTGTGATCGTCCCTCTGGAGCTAATGTCCAGTAGCCAAAGAAGCCAATCCATCCTGCACGCAGGTGAGTTCACTTCTTCTCCCCTAAGTCCCTCGTTGCAGTGATCCTGTTGCCAGCAGGACTCACTGTAAAATAAAAAACCTAAGCTAAACTTTTCTAAGCAGCTCTTTAGGAGAGCCACCTAGATTGCACCCTTCTCGGCCGGGCACAAAAATCTAACTGAGGCTTGGAGGAGGGTCATAGGGGGAGGAGCCAGTGCACACCACCTGATCCTAAAGCTTTACTTTTTGTGCCCTGTCTCCTGCGGAGCCGCTATTCCCCATGGTCCTTTCAGGAACCCCAGCATCCACTAGGACGATAGAGAGATTAGGATTTTAATTACCTACCTGTAAATCCTTTTCTCGTAGTCCGTAGAGGATGCTGGGGTCCATATTAGTACCATGGGGTATAGACGGTCCACCAGGAGCCATTGCACTTTAATAGTTTAAGTGTGCACTGGCTCCTCCCTCTATGCCCCTCCTACCAGACTCAGTCTAGAAACTGTACCCGAGGAGACAACATACTTCGAGAGAAGGAATTACACAGATAGTGGCGAGATTCATACCAGCTCACACAACAAGGCAAATCTGGCCAACATGCCGGAAAACTCAGCAACAGCTGAAACAGTAAAGAACGCAAAACTTACCTAGGAACCAGGCAGTAGTGAACCAAATAACCACTGCAGGATAAAGAAGCGCTGGGCGGGCGCCCAGCATCCTCTACGGACCACGAGAAAAGGATTTACCGGTAGGTAATTAAAATCCTATTTTCTCTTATGTCCTAGAGGATGCTGGGGTCCATATTAGTACCATGGGGATGTACCAAAGCTCCCAGAACGGGAGGGAGAGCGCACAGGCTCCGGCAGAACAGCTTGACCAAACTTGAGGTCATCAGAGGCCAAAGTATCGAACTTGTAAAACTTAGCAAACGTGTTCGATCCAGACCAAGTAGCCGCTCGGCAAAGCTGTAAAGCCGAGACACCCCGGGCAGCCGCCCAGGAAGAACCCAACTTACAAGTAGAGTGGGCCTTAACAGATTTTGAACACGGCAATCCTGCCGTAGAATATGCATGCCGGATGGTGAACCTGATCCAGCGAGAAATCGACTGCAGAATCATAGGAGGACAAACAGAGAGTCCGATTTTCTGTGAGGAGAAGTCCTCTTCACATAAATCTTCAAAGCCCTCACAACATCCAAGGCCTTTGAAGCAATTGAGGAGTCAGTAGCCACGGGCACCACAATAGGCTGGTTGATATGAAAGGCCGACACAACCTTAGGAAGGAACTGTGGACGAGTCCTGAGTTCCGCTCTATCTTCATGGAAGACCAGATAGGGACTTTGACAAGACAAAGCCCCCAATTCCGACACACATCGAGCAGAAGCCAAGGCCAACAAAGTGACTGCCTTCCACGTGAGAAACTTGATTTCAGCCTCCTGCAGATGCTCAAACCAATCCGATTGCAGGAATTGCAACACCACATCAAGATCCCATGGGGCCGTTGGCGCCACAAAAGGAGGCTGGATGTGCAGAACCCCTTTCAAAAAGGTCTGGACCTCAGGGAAGAAAGCCAATTGTTTCTGGAAGAAAATGGATAAGGCCGAAATCTGGACTTTGATGGAGCCCAATCTCAGGCCCATATCCACACCTGCTTGCAGGAAAAGGAGAAACCGTCCAAGTTGAAACTCCATTGCAGGAAACTTCTTGGATTCACACAAAGACAAATACTTTTTCCAAATACGATGGTAATGTTTAGATGTTACCCCCTTCCTAGCCTGTATCAGGGTAGGAATAACCTCGCTCGGAATACCCTTCCGAGCTAAGATCTGGCGCTCAACCGCCATGCCATCAAACGTAGCCGTGGTAAGTCTTGATAAGCGAACGGCCCCTGTAGTAGAAGATCCTCCCGAAAAGGCAGAGGCCTTGGATCTACCAGCAGTAGATCCAGCAGATCCGCGTACCAAGCCCTCCTTGGCTAGTCTGGAGCAATGAGGATTGCCAGAACCCTTGTTCTTCTTACAAGTTGTAGAACTCTTGGGATAAGAGGAAGTGGAGGGAACACATACACTGACGTGAACACCCACGGTGTTACTAGTGCGTCCACCGCCACTGCCTGTGGGTCTCTTGACCTGGAACAATACCTCCTCAGCTCTTGTTGAGGTGGGAGGCCATCATGTCTATGTGAGGAACCCCCCACCAACCGGTTACCTCCTCAAACCCCCTTGGGTGGAGGCCCCACTCTCCTGGATGGAGATCGTGTCTGCTGAGGAAGTCCGCTTCCCAGTTGTCTACTCCCGGAATGAAGATTGCTGACATCGCTACAGCGTGCCTTTAAACCCAGAGGAGGATTCTTGTCACCTCTGACATTGCAGCCTTGCTCTTCATTCCGCCTTGTCGGTTTATATAGGCCACTGTGGTCACGTTGTCCGACTGCACCTGAACAGCCCGATCCTGTAGAAGGTGTGCTGCTTCAAGAAAGGCCGTTGTACTTGGCTCAGCTCTAGGATGTTTATCGGAAGAAGGGATTCCTGACTTGACCACCTTCCTTGGAAGGTTCCCCTTGAGCGACTGCTCCCCAACCTCTTAGACTTGCATCCGTGGTTAGTAGGATCCAGTCCTGGATTCTGAACCTTTGGCCCTCCAGAAGGTGAGGTAGTTGCAGCCACCAGAGAAGCGAAATCCTTGCTTTCTGCGACAGAAGTATCCTCTGGTGCATATGTAGGTGAGATCCCGACCACTGGTCCAAGAGATCCAGTTGAAAGGACCGAGCATGAAACCTTCCATACTGCAGAGCCTCGTAGGAGGCAACCATCTTCCCCAGAAGGCGGATGCACTGATGAACCGATACCCGGGCCAGCTTTAAGACATCCCGGACCATTGTTTGAATCACCAACGCTTTCTCCACCATTAGAAACACCCTCTGCACCTCCATGTCAAGGATCATCCCCAGGAAAGATAGCCTCCTTGTCGGCTCCAGATGAGAAGGTTCAGGATCCAACCGTGCTCCCTGAGCAATGGATCTTAACAACTTCTCCCTGGACGATGCCTTGATCAGCAGGTCGTCCAGATATGGAATTATGTTCACCCCCTGCTTGCGGAGGAGAACCATCATCTTTGCTATCACCTTGGTGAAGATCCTCTGTGCTGTGGCGAGACCGAATGGCAGTGCCTGAAACTGATAGTGATCATCTAACAGTGCAAACCTGAGATAAGCCTGATGCGATGACCAAATTGGAATGTGGAGGTACGCATCCTTGATGTCCAAGGACACCAGGAACTCCCCCTCGGTCAGTCCTGAGATAACCGCTCTCAGAGACTCCATTTTGAATTTGAAGTCCCTGAGATAAGGGTTCAATGATTTCAAGTTCAAAATTGGCATGACCGAACCATCCGGCTTCGGTACCACAAAAAGGTTCGAATAGTAACCTTTGTTCAACTGATGAGGTGGAACTGGAACAATGACCTCCGACAAAACCAATTTTCGGATAGCGTCCACTAAAATAGATCTGTCTGCTGGCAAAGCCGGCAAGCCTGACTTGAAGAATTAGTGAGGTGGGAGAGTTTGAAACTCCAGCCTGTACCCCCGGGACACAATAACCTGTATCCAGGCCGGACAACACCCAGACGTTGCTAAAATGCCAGAGACTCGCTCCCACTTGACCTACTTCCAGGCTGTGCGGTCCACCGTCATGCGGAGGACTTTGAGGCACCAAAAACAGGCTTTTGGTCATGGGAACCTGCGGGAGCAGTCTTTTTGGATTTGGTACGACCACCTCTAAAGAAGGTGTGAGAGGGCTTGTTCTTTCTAGTCTTAGTGGGCCGAAAGGACGGTGACATGTTGGGAGAAAAAGGCTTCTTCATAGTTGGTGCAGCTGAGGGGAGAAAAGGAGACTTACCCGCTGTAGCTGTGGCAATCCACGCATCCAGCGCCTCCCCAAACAGAGCCTGACCTGTATAGGGTAGGCTCTCCACACTTTTCCTGGATTCCGCGTCCGCAGACCATTGACGCAGCCAGAGACCCCTGCGACCCGAGACGGACATGGAGGAGATCCCCACCGCCATGCAACCCAGATCCTTCATGGATTCCACCAGAAACCCTGCAGAATCCTGTATGTTATGTAAAAACAAATCAATGTCACCTTTATCCTTCGTAGTCAAGTCCTCCTGCAGAGTGATTGACCACTTTGCAATTGCTTTTGAAATCCATGCACAGGCAATAGTAGGCCGCAGTATCGCCCCTGAAGCCGTGTAAATGGATTTGAGCGTACAATAGTGCAATCCTGATTCCTGAGAAGATATATCCTCTGCAGCATATGAGACAGAGTCTCTAGGCATGGTTGCTTGTACACCCCACACACACACAGGGTACAGGGCAGACAGAGTTTCCCCCCCAAGAATGTCAGAGAGACACAGAGATTGGAGCCAACCCACACACAGCGCTATATAGGTATAGGGAGACCCTTAACCAGCGCTGACTGTGTCCCTTAATAGGTGACACAGTCTCTACACAGCCTCCTCTCCCTTCTACAACCCCCTGGTACCGTACAGATAGCTGGAGGTGCTCTGGAAGGACTGCTCTTCACTTGGCAGCATGTCTGCAGGCCGGAAAATGGCACTGAATGCTGCTGGGTCCGCTCTGAGGAGAAGCTCCGCCCCCTTAATGGCGCTGTCTTCCCGCTCTTCCAAGATTATACTGGCCTGAGGATTTAGTGCTGGCTGAGATGCGAGGACCCCGACAGGCTTCCTGGTCAGTGTAGGGTTAAGGCGCCGGCTCAGGGCACCCCTCACAGCGATGCATCATGTACTGCTGAGCCCCCGGAGCGCAGTCAGTACTGCGCTCCTACCCTGTAGCTGCCATCTTCACATCGGCTCCCTGCTTGTTAGGGAGCAGATGACTCACTTGCCACACTGGGTGGCGGCATGCTGCCGGGGTGAGCGTTCCCCTGCAGCGGGGAGCGATCTATTCCCTCTGGAGCTCAGTGTCCAGTCAGTGGAGACAGTGGCTTAGACCCCGCAGGGCGGACACTGCTCCCCCCCTCAGTCCCTCGATGCAGGGAGGCTGTTGCCAGCAGCCTCCCTGTAAAATAACAAACTCTAAATAAACTTTACTAAAGAAGCTCTGTAGAGCTCCCCTACCTGTGACCGCCTCCTCCGGGCACATTTTCTAAACTGAGTCTGGTAGGAGGGGCATAGAGGGAGGAGCCAGCCCACACTAACTCTTAAAGTGCCAATGGCTCCTGGTGGACCTCTCTATACCCCATGGTACTAATATGGACCCCAGCATCCTCTAGGACGTAAGAGAAAAAAAGTTTATAAGTACTGAATTATTTGTAATCTACATGTAAAGCCTGGGAAACTGAATTTAGCCAGTTATCCCAGCTACTAGTTTTTGGACAATGACCTTGAACACTCCTGGATTATAGGAACATATAAATAAATGGTGTTATAAATTAAATAATAAGAATTTACTTACCGATAATTCTATTTCTCATAGTCCGTAGTGGATGCTGGGGACTCCGAAAGGACCATGGGGAATAGCGGCTCCGCAGGAGACTGGGCACAAAAGTAAAAGCTTTAAGACTACCTGGTGTGCACTGGCTCCTCCCCCTATGACCCTCCTCCAAGCCTCAGTTAGGATACTGTGCCCGGACGAGCGTACACAATAAGGAAGGATTTTGAATCCCGGGTAAGACTCATACCAGCCACACCAATCACACCGTACAACTTGTGATCTGAACCCAGTTAACAGCATGATAACAGAGGAGCCTCTGAAAAGATGGCTCACAACAATAATAACCCGATTTTTTGTAACAATAACTATGTACAAGTATTGCAGACAATCCGCACTTGGGATGGGCGCCCAGCATCCACTACGGACTATGAGAAATAGAATTATCGGTAAGTAAATTCTTATTTTTTCTGACGTCCTAGTGGATGCTGGGGACTCCGAAAGGACCATGGGGATTATACCAAAGCTCCCAAACGGGCGGGAGAGTGCGGATGACTCTGCAGCACCGAATGAGAGAACTCCAGGTCCTCCTCAGCCAGGGTATCAAATTTGTAGAATTTAGCAAACGTGTTTGCTCCTGACCAAGTAGCTGCTCGGCAAAGTTGTAAAGCCGAGACCCCTCGGGCAGCCGCCCAAGATGAGCCCACTTTCCGTGTGGAATGGGCTTTTACAGATTTTGGCTGTGGCAGGCCTGCCACAGAATGTGCAAGCTGAATTGTACTACAAATCCAACGAGCAATAGTCTGCTTAGAAGCAGGAGCACCCAGCTTGTTGGGTGCATACAGGATAAACAGCGAGTCAGATTTTCTGACTCCAGCCGTCCTGGAAACAAATATTTTCAGGGCCCTGACTACGTCCAGCAACTTGGAATCCTCCAAGTCCCTAGTAGCCGCAGGCACCACAATAGGCTGGTTTAAGTGAAATGCTGAAACCACCTTAGGGAGAAATTGAGGACGAGTCCTCAATTCTGCCCTGTCCGTATGAAAAATTAGGTAAGGGCTTTTATAGGATAAAGCCGCCAATTCTGAGACACGCCTGGCTGAGGCCAGGGCTAACAGCATTACCACTTTCCATGTGAGATATTTTAAGTCCACAGTGGTGAGTGGTTCAAGTCAATGTGATTTTAGGAACCCCAAAACTACATTGAGATCCCAAGGTGCCACTGGAGGCACAAAAGGAGGCTGTATATGCAGTACCCCCTTGACAAACGTCTGAACTTCAGGAACTGAAGCTAGTTCTTTTTGGAAGAATATTGACAGGGCCGAAATTTGAACCTTAATGGACCCTAATTTTAGGCCCATAGACAGTCCTGTTTGCAGGAAATGCAGGAAACGACCCAGTTGAAATTCCTCTGTAGGGGCCTTCCTGGCCTCACACCACGCAGCATATTTACGCCAAATACGGTGATAATGTTGCACAGTTACATACTTCCTGGCTTTGATCAGGGTAGGGATGACTTCATCCGGAATGCCTTTTTCCTTCAGGATCCGGCGTTCAACCGCCATGCCGTCAAACGCAGCCGCGGTAAGTCTTGGAACAGACATGGTCCCTGCTGGAGCAGGTCCTTTCTTAGAGGTAGAGGCCACGGGTCTTCCGTGAGCATCTCTTGAAGTTCCGGGTACCAAGTCCTTCTTGGCCAATCCGGAGCCACGAGTATAGTCCTTACTCCTCTCCTTCTTATGATTCTCAGTACCTTGGGTATGAGAGGCAGAGGAGGGAACACATACACTGACTGGTACACCCACGGTGTTACCAGAGCGTCCACAGCTATTGCCTGAGGGTCCCTTGACCTGGCGCAATATCTGTCCAGTTTTTTGTTGAGGCGGGACGCCATCATGTCCACCTTTGGTTTTTCCCAACGGTTCACAATCATGTGGAAGACTTCTGGGTGCAGTCCCCACTCCCCCGGGTGGAGATCGTGTCTGCTGAGGAAGTCTGCTTCCCAGTTGTCCACTCCCGGAATGAACACTGTTGACAGTGCTATCACATGATTTTCCGCCCAGCGAAGAATCCTTGCAACTTCCGTCATTGCCCTCCTGCTTCTTGTGCCGCCCTGTCTGTTTACGTGGGCGACTGCCGTGATGTTGTCCGACTGGATCAGCACCGGCTGACCCTGAAGCAGAGGCCTTGCCTGACTTAGGGCATTGTAAATGGCCCTTAGTTCCAGGATATTTATGTGAAGTGACGTTTCCATGCTTGACCACAAGCCCTGGAAATTTCTTCCCTGTGTGACTGCTCCCCAGCCTCTCAGGCTGGCATCCGTGGTCACCAGGACCCAGTCCTGAATGCCGAATCTGCGGCCCTCTAGAAGATGAGCACTCTGCAACCACCACAGGAGAGACACCCTTGTCCTTGGAGACAGGGTTATCCGCTGATGCATTTGAAGATGCGATCCGGACCATTTGTCCAGCAGATCCCACTGAAAAGTTCTTGCGTGGAATCTGCCGAATGGAATCGCTTCGTAAGAAGCCACCATTTTTCCCAGGACCCTTGTGCATTGATGCACTGACACTTGGCCTGGTTTTAGGAGGTTCCTGACTAGGTCGGATAACTCCCTGGCTTTCTCCTCCGGGAGAAACACCTTTTTCTGTACTGTGTCCAGAATCATCCCTAGGAACAGCAGACGTGTCGTCGGAATCAGCTGCGATTTTGGAATATTTAGAATCCATCCGTGCTGTCGTAGTACTACTTGAGATAGTGCTACTCCGACCTCTAACTGTTCTCTGGACCTTGCCCTTATCAGGAGATCGTCCAAGTAAGGGATAATTAAGACGCCTTTTCTTCGAAGAAGAATCATCATTTCGGCCATTACCTTGGTAAAGACCCGGGGTGTCGTGGACAATCCAAACGGAAACGTCTGAAACTGATAGTGACAGTTCTGTACCACAAACCTGAGGTACCCTTGGTGAGAAGGGCAAATTGGGACATGGAGGTAAGCATCCTTGATGTCCAGAGACACCATATAGTCCCCTTCTTCCAGGTTCGCTATCACTGCTCTGAGTGATTCCATCTTGAATTTGAACCTTTGTATGTAAGTGTTCAAGGATTTCAGATTTAAAATAGGTCTCACCGAGCCGTCCGGCTTCGGTACCACAAACAGCGTGGAATAATACCCCTTTCCCTGTTGTAGGAGGGGTACCTTGATTATCACCTGCTGGGAATACAGCTTGTGAATGGCTTCCAATACCGCCTCCCTGTCGGGGGGAGACGTTGGTAAAGCAGACTTCAGGAACCGGCGAGGGGGAGACGTCTCGAATTCCAATTTGTACCCCTGAGATACTACCTGCAGGATCCAGGGGTCCACTTGCGAGTGAGCCCACTGCGCGCTGAAATTCTTGAGACGGGCCCCCACCGTGCCTGAGTCCGCTTGTAAGGCCCCAGCGTCATGCTGAGGACTTGGCAGAAGCGGGGGAGGGCTTCTGTTCCTGGGAAGAGGCTGTCTGCTGCAGTCTTTTTCCCCTTCCTCTGCCCCGGGGCAGATACGAGTGGCCTTTTGCCCGCTTGCCCTTATGGGGACGAAAGGACTGAGCCTGAAAAGACGGTGTCTTTTTCTGCTGAGAGGTGACCTGGGGTAAAAAGGTGGATTTCCCAGCCGTTGCCGTGGCCACCAGGTCCGATAGACCGACCCCAAATAACTCCTCCCCTTTATACGGCAATACTTCCATATGCCGTTTGGAATCCGCATCACCTGACCACTGTCGCGTCCATAACCCTCTTCTGGCAGAAATGGACAGCACACTTACTCTTGATGCCAGAGTGCAAATATCCCTCTGTGCATCTCTCATATATAGAAATGCATCCTTTAAATGCTCTATAGTCAATAATATATTGTCCCTGTCCAGGGTATCAATATTTTCAGTCAGGGACTCCGACCAAGCCACCCCAGCACTGCACATCCAGGCTGAGGCGATTGCTGGTCGCAGTATAATACCAGTATGTGTGTATATACTTTTTAGGATATTTTCCAGCTTCCTATCAGCTGGTTCCTTGAGGGCGGCCGTATCAGGAGACGGTAACGCCACTTGTTTTGATAAGCGTGTGAGCGCCTTATCTACCCTAGGGGGTGTTTCCCAACGCGCCCTAACCTCTGGCGGGAAAGGGTATAATGCCAATAATTTTTTAGAAATTAGCAGTTTTTTATCGGGGGAAACCCACGCTTCATCACACACCTCATTTAATTCATCTGATTCAGGAAAAACTACGGGTAGTTTTTTCACACCCCACATAATACCCTTTTTTGTGGTACTTGTAGTATCAGAAATGTTCAAAACCTCCTTCATTGCCGTGATCATGTAACGTGTGGCCCTACTGGAAAATACGTTTGTTTCCTCACCGTCGACACTGGAGTCAGTGTCCGTGTCTGGGTCTGTGTCGACCACCTGAGGTAATGGGCGCTTTAGAGCCCCTGACGGTGTTTGAGACGCCTGTACAGGTATTAACTGATTTGCCGGCTGTCTCATGTCGTCAACAGTCTTTTGTAAAGTGCTGACACTATCACGTAATTCCTTCCATAAGACCATCCAGTCAGGTGTCGACTCCCTAGGGGGTGACATCACTAATACAGGCAATTGCTCCGCCTCCATACCATTTTCCTCCTCATACATGTCGACACAACGTACCGACACACAGCACACACACAGGGAATGCTCTGATAGAGGACAGGACCCCACTAGCCCTTTGGGGAGACAGAGGGAGAGTTTGCCAGCACACACCAGAGCGCTATATATATACAGGGATAACCTTATATAAGTGTTTTTCCCTTATATAGCTGCTGTATAGATTTATCTGCCAAATTAGTGCCCCCCCTCTCTTGTTTTACCCTGTTTCTGTAGTGCAGGACTGCAGGGGAGAGTCAGGGAGCTTCCCTCCAACGGAGCTGTGAGGAAAAATGGCGCCAGTGTGCTGAGGAGATAGGCTCCGCCCCCTTCTCGGCGGCCGTTCTCCCGCTTTTTTATGGAAAAACAGGCATGAGTTAAATGCATTCATATAGCCCAGGAGCTATATGTGATGCATTTTTTGCCCCCTAAGGTGTTTATATTGCGTCTCAGGGCGCCCCCACCCAGCGCCCTGCACCCTCAGTGACCGGAGTGTGAAGTGTGCTGAGAGCAATGGCGCACAGCTGCGGTGCTGTGCGCTACCTTATTGAAGATAGGACGTCTTCTGCCGCCGATTTTTCCGGACCTCTTCTGCTCTTCTGGCTCTGTAAGGGGGACGGCGGCGCGGCTCTGGGATCCATCCATGGCTGGGCCTGTGATCGTCCCTCTGGAGCTAATGTCCAGTAGCCTAAGAAGCCCAATCCACTCTGCACGCAGGTGAGTTCGCTTCTTCTCCCCTTAGTCCCTCGATGCAGTGAGCCTGTTGCCAGCAGGTCTCACTGAAAATAAAAAACCTAAAACTAAACTTTTTTCTAAGCAGCTCAGGAGAGCCACCTAGACTGCACCCTTCTCGTTCGGGCACAAAAATCTAACTGAGGCTTGGAGGAGGGTCATAGGGGGAGGAGCCAGTGCACACCAGGTAGTCTTAAAGCTTTTACTTTTGTGCCCAGTCTCCTGCGGAGCCGCTATTCCCCATGGTCCTTTCGGAGTCCCCAGCATCCACTAGGACGTCAGAGAAAGAATATTTAACATAAAAATAAATTAAACTATGGAGAATGTAATGCTATAGATCATTGCACTATCTGGGTGACCATTAAGTTAACCATTTAGAAGGACAGTGTAATGTTGCTAACCCAAGCTGGGGACTTTCACTATCAGTAACTAGAAGGTATGGGGGGTGATATGTATGGGATGCACTGGTACATACGTAGGACATTGAGACGACAATTGGTTTGGTCATGAAGGCTCTCACAGCTGTAGCGGCCCCGGTCAGAAGCTTGGACACAGTGGATGGTTAGTGTATGGGTCTGACCACAGTGCTGGAGAGTGAATCTGCTGTTGGGCTGGATAACAACTCCTTGTTTCACCCAGTGAACTTCCGCTCTCTCTGTGGTGACCTGCACTTGGAAAGTGACATCCTGTTCTTCTTCTACCTCAGTGTCCTCCAAACCCTGAGTAAACATCACGTGTGCCTCTGGTGAGAGAACAAAGGGATAAAACACACTGGAGGTCTTCATCATAACCCCCTTTTACAACTCTTACCAGGTCAGCTTTCAGCAAAAGTATGGGACAGAAATAATTATGTGTACAAACCAGTGAAGTAATTTATCTCTGTAACACATATCCATCAACTGTCCCTCTCTTACTCCATCTAGAGTGTTAGGCAGTAGGTAGGTAATAAA
Source organism: Pseudophryne corroboree (assembly GCF_028390025.1). Classification (NCBI taxonomy): domain Eukaryota; kingdom Metazoa; phylum Chordata; class Amphibia; order Anura; family Myobatrachidae; genus Pseudophryne; species Pseudophryne corroboree. The sequence goes on along the minus strand of NC_086450.1, from coordinate 178,087,447 downwards.
AGGCTATGCCATACAGTAATATATAGTATTTACACAATGCCACCCCCACATTATTTCTGAGATCCAACATCTCAGGTCCTTGTATACCTTCACAACTACAAACCTTCTGGACATACCAAGATGGTAAAGCCCCATATCTGATGGATGCCTACACCTAATCTGTAGAATAGTATCCAGATAAGTATCCAGATAAGCACAATTTTTTATGACACTATGGGGCAGATGTATTAAGCCTGGAGTAGTGATATAGTGGAAGCTGATAACACACCAGCCAGTCAGCTCCTAACTGTCAAGTTACAGGCTGAGTTTGAAAAATAACAGGAGCTGATTGGCTGGGATGCAGTTAATACCCCGAAGGACGGGATCCCAGCGTTCGATATACAGACGCCAGAATCCAGGGGGACGCCAGAGCCCCGGCATCTAAATCCCGACGGAGGTTGGGATCCCGGTGTCAAAATACCGACAGCCAGAATCCCGATCATTCCACCAGCGGGATACGCTCACGTCAGCCATGGGGGGGGGGGGGATGTTACAATTAGGCATTAGAAGGGGTTAGAGTTAGGGTGCAGGAACGGGAAAGGTATACATAGTTCCCGGGAAGGGAGGGTTAGGGTAGGCACCACCAGGGAATGTTAGAGTTAGGCACAACCAGGGAAGGTTAGGGTTAGGCACCACCAGGGAGGGTTAGGCACCACCAAGGAGGGTTAGGGTACTTTCCACAGAGCTGTCAGGATTCTGATGGCCGGGATGCCGCTGTCGGTATTCTGACCGACGGCATCCCATCCATCGGGATATCATACTGAATTCGATTGGCTGGTGCTTATCACCTTCCAATTTATCACTTCTCCAGGCTTAATACATCTGCCCCTATTCCTTTATTTTGTAAACAAACTGTGTACAATAACTATTTACTCATATATTCAGTCATAGTGAGCATGATTATCATATAGAGCCAAATGGTATCAAGGCTTGTGGAGCAAAGCGAGTTCTCCTACCTTGCACTCTTAGTCTTGCCCGGGCATCTAAATCCCGACGGAGGTTGGGATCCCGGTGTCAAAATACCGACAGCCAGAATCCCGATCATTCCACCAGCGGGATACGCTCACGTCAGCCATGGGGGGGATGTTACAATTAGGCATTAGAAGGGGTTATAGTTAGGGTGCAGGAACGGGAAAGGTATACATAGGTCCCGGGAAGGGAGGGTTAGGGTAGGCACCACCAGGGAATGTTAGAGTTAGGCACAACCAGGGAAGGTTAGGGTTAGGCACCACCAGGGAGGGTTAGGCACCACCAAGGAGGGTTAGGGTACTTTCCACAGAGCTGTCAGGATTCTGATGGCCGGGATGCCGCTGTCGGTATTCTGACCGACGGCATCCCATCCATCGGGATATCATACTGAATCCGATTGGCTGGTGCGTTATCACCTTCCAATTTATCACTTCTCCAGGCTTAATACATCTGCCCCTATTTCTTTATTTTGTAAACAAACTGTGTACAATAACTATTTACTCATATATTCAGTCATAGTGAGCATGATTATCATATAGAGCCAAATGGTATCAAGGCTTGTGGAGCAAAGCGAGTTCTCCTACCTTGCACTCTTAGTCTTGCCCGGGAAATTACACCCTCAGCGTTGGCGGTAATGGTGCCAGAGTCAGAGAGGCGACAGGCATGCATGGTGAGAGATTGGCACAGTCCATTGCTTGCCATGTTGGCCCTCCGGTCTGAATTCACGGGTGACCCATTTAATTCCCAGTTGAGAATCACATCCTCAGGAGTCACAACACATTTAAAAGTAGCGATGTCCCCTTCAATCACAGTGATGTTCTGCAGCTCTGTAATGAACTCCACCTGTCGGGGGACTGAGGGCAAATACAAAGCTGTCAATTAACACTGTATTGCTACATAGCGTGCCTATAGATAATCTCATATAAGCATAACATTCTACACTGAGGTGGAGCATGGAATCTGCTGTGCAGGCTAAGTATCAATTCATCAGACATGATTGTCTTATGTCCATGTGAAGAGCTAACAGTAAAGGGATGACTGGATCACTAGCCTGCTAGCCTCTGAAGAGCTATTTCTCATATTTGGGATCATGCTGTCTGGACAGAATTTGCTTCAAAATTATATGAGCAAAATGCACCCTAAATGTGCATTTTTCTTAGCTTGCAGAACTGGTAAATGTAAGATGTGCTTGCTTTACTACAGGATGGAACAGTAGTATGCACCTGCTTTATACCAGGATGGAATAGTAGTATATGTGCTTGCTGCTCTCCAGGATGGAATAGTTGTATATGCGCCTGCTTTACTGCAGGATGGAACATGTTGTATATGCACCTGCTCTACTCAAAGGGGGTCATTCCGAGTTGTTCGCTCGTTGACGATTTTCGCTATGCTGCGATTTGTTGCAAAATGCGCATGCGCAAGACACGCAGGGCACATGCGCTTAGTTATTTAACTAAAAACTTAGTAAATTTGCTGTGGATCCTGCGGCGCTTTTCAGTCGCTCTGCTGATCGGTGAGTGATTGACAGGAAAGGGGCGTTTCTGGGTGGTAACTGAGCGTTTTCCGGGAGTGTGCTAAAACGTAGGCGTGTCCGGGAAAAACGCGGGAGTGTCTAGAGAAACGGGGGAGTGGCTGGCGTCAAACCAGGAACTAAACGGACTGAGCTGATCGCAATCTGTGAGTAGGTCTGGAGCTACTCAGAAACTGCAAAGAAATATTTAGTAGCAGTTCTGCTAATCTTTCGTTCGCTATTCTGCTAAGCTAAGATACACTCCCAGAGGGCGGCGGCCTAGCGTGTGCAATGCTGCTAAGAGCAGCTAGCGAGCGAACAACTCGGAATGAGGGCCCAAGTTAGAACAATATTCTCGTATGTGCCTACTTTACTCCAGGGGAGGCCAGTAGTGTGGGCCTGCTTTACTCCAGGAAGGAACAGTAATATATGCACCTGCTTTACTCCAGGAGAGAAAAGTCATATATGCAACTGCTTTACTCCAGGATAGAACAGTAGTATATGCACCTGCTTTATTCCAGGATAGAACAGTAGTAGATGCACCTGCTTTACTCCAGGATGGAACAGTTGTATATGCACATGCTTTACTCAAAGTTGGAACAATATTATATGTGCCTGCTTTACTCCAGGATAGAACAGCAGTATATGTGCCTGCTTTACTCCAGTATGGAACAGCAATATATGCGCCTGCTTTACTCCTGGAGAGAATAGTAGTACATGCAACTGCTTTACTCCAGGATAGAACAGTAGTACATGCAGCTGCTTTACTCCAGGAGAACAGTAGTATATGTGCCTGCTTTACTCCAGGATGGAACACGTTGTATATGCACATGCTCTACTCAAAGTTGGAACAATATTATATGTGCCTGCTTTACTCCAGGGGAGACCAGTAGTGTGGGCCTGCTTTACTTCAGGAAGGAACAGTCATATATGCACCTGCTTTACTCCGGTAGACAACAGTCATATATGTACCTGTTTTACTCCAGGATAGAACAGTAGTATATGCACCTGCTTTATTACAGGATAGAATAGTAGTTTATGCACCTGCTATACGCCAGGATGGAACAGTTGTATATGCGCCTGTTGTACTCAATGATGGTAAAAATAGAATTTTAATACCTACCGGTCCTTTTCTCTTAGTACGTAGAGGATGCTGGGGTCACTTCAAAAACCATGGGGTATAGACGGGATCCGCAGGAGACATGGGCACTTTAAGACTTTCAAAAGGTGTGACCTGGCTCCTCCCTCTATGCCCCTCCTCCAGACTCCAGTTTAAGGAACTGTGTCCAGGGAAACGGACATTTCGAGGAAAGGATTTATTGTTAAACCACGGTGAGCATCTTACCAGCTCACACCGCAAGCATGTCGCAGAACGTGGCATTCAACAGAACACAAGCCAACGGCAATAAGAAATTTGCAGCAATATGCTGACAAAAACCGTAACACAACCTGTGTGTAACCACAACTAATAACTGCAGATATAGTACACACTGGGACCGGCGCCCAGCATCCTCTACGGACTAAGAGAAAAGGATTTACCGGTAGGTATTAAAATCCTATTTTCTCATACGTCATAGAGGATGCAGGGGTCACTTCAAGAACCATAGGGTTATACCAAAGCTATAGAACGGGCGGGAGAGTGCGGATGACTCTGCAGCACCGATTGACCAAACATGAGGTCCTCATTGGCCAGGGTATCAAACTTGTAAAACATTGCAAAAGTGTTTGAACCCGACCAAACATCTGCTCGGCAAAGTTGTAATGCCGAGATCCCCCGGGCAGCCGCCCAGGACGAGCCCACCTCACTAGTAGAATGGTCCTTCACCGATTTCGGTAACGGCAATCCAGCCGTGGAATGAGCATGCTGAATCTCACCACAGATCCAGCGCGCAATGGAAGCAGGACACCCAACCTTGTTGGGAGCATACAGGACAAACAGAGCCACTGTTTTCCTAATCAGGGAGGTCATTCCGAGTCATTCGCTCGGAAAATTTCTTCGCATCGCAGCGTTTTTCCGCTTAGTGCGCATGCGCAATGTCCGCAGTGCGACTGCGCCAAGTAAATTTGCTATGCAGTTAGGAATTTTACTCACAGCTTTTTCTTCGCTCAGGCGATCGTAGTGTGATTGACAGGAAATGGGTGTTACTGGGCGGAAACAGGCCGTTTTATGGGCGTGTGGGAAAAAACGCTACCGTTTCCGGAAAAAACGCAGGAGTGGCCGGAGAAACGGAGGAGTGTCTGGGCGAACGCTGGGTGTGTTTGTGACGTCAAACCAGGAACGACAAGCACTGAACTGATCGCAGATGCCGAGTAAGTCTGGAGCTACTCAGAAACTGCTACGAGGTGTGTAATCGCAATATTGCGAATACATCGTTCGCAATTTTAAGAAGCTAAGATTCACTCCCAGTAGGCGGCGGCTTAGCATGAGCAAATCTGCTAAAATCCGCTTGCGAGCGAACAACTCGGAATGAGGGCCCAGAGCCGTTCAGGCGACATAATCTTCAAAGCTCCAACCACATCCAGAGACTTTGACTCAGCGAAGGTGTCAGTAGCCACAGGCACCACAATAGCCCGGTTCCTGTAGAAAGAGGAAACCACCTTTGGTAGAAAATGCTGACGTGTCCTCAATTCTATCTTCAAGGAAGATCAAATAAGAGCTCTTGTGATACAAGGCCCCTAACTCAGACATGGTGCCACTGGAGGCACAAATGAAGGTTGGGCGCGCAACACGCCTTTCACGCAAGACTGAACTTCCGGAAGGAAAGCTAACAGTTTCAGAAAGAAAATTGCCAATGCTGAAATCTAGACCTTAATGGAGTCCAACTTCAGTCTGCATTCCCTCCAGCCTATAGGAAATGGAGAAAACGCCCTAACTGGAACTCTTCCATTGAAACTTTCTTGGATTCACACCAAGACACATATTTTCTCCAAAAACGGTGGTAATGTTTAGACGTTACTCCTTTCCTGGCCTGAATAAGAGTGTGTATGACTTCCTTGGGAATACCCTTTCGGGCTAGGATCCGGCGCTCAACAGTTATGCCATCCAACGTAGCCGCATTAAGTCTAGGTACACGCACGACACCTACCGTAGTAGGTCCTCGCGAAGAGGAAGAGGCCCAGGATCTTTTAATGAGCAACTCCTGAAGATCTGGGCACGAAGACCTCCTTGGCCAGTCTGGGGCAATGAAAATTGCCCGAACCCTTGTTCTTCTTATGATCCCGAGAACTTTTTGAAGTGGAAGTGGAAGGAATACATACACTGACTGGAATAGCCACTGGGTCACCAGAGCATCTACTGCTATTGTCTGAGGGTCTGGAACAATATTTCTGAAGCTTCTCGTTGAGACGAGAAGTCATCATGTCTACTTGAGGAACTCCCCAAAGACTTGTCACCTCTGCAAAGACTTCTTGATGGAGATCCCACTCTCCCGGATGGAGATCGTGTCTGCTGAGGAAGTCTGTTTCCCAGTAGTCCACTCCCGGAATGAAAATTGCCGACAGAGCCCTTACATGTTTTTCTGCCCAGAAGAGGATCTTCGTCACCTCTGCCATTTCCACTCTGCTTTTCGCTTCGCCGTATTGTTGCATTGTCCAACTGGATCTGCACGGGGTGATCTTGAAGAAGATGTACCGCATGCTGAAGGCCGTTGTAAATGGCTCTCAATTCCAGCATATTCATGTGAAGGTAGGGTTCCTGACTTCACCATTTTTCTTGGAAGCTTTTCCCTTGAGTGACATCTCCCCAGCCTCAGAGACTTGCATCCGTGGTTACCAGGACCCAGTCCTGAATCCCGAACCTGTGTCCCTCTAGTAGGTGCGAGCTGTGGAGCCACCGCAGGAGTAAAATCCTGGCTTTCGACGACAGGACTATCGTCCGGTGCATGTGCAGGTGGGATCCACTCTTCCAACAGGTCCCACTGGAATACTCTGGCATGGAACCTGCCAAACTGTATGGCCTCGCAGGCTGCCACCATATTTGCACTGATAGATCGACACTCTTGATGGTTTCAAAACTAGTTTTACAATTTTCTGGATTTCCAGAGCCTTTTCCACCAGAAGAAAAACTCTCTGAACTTCCCTGTCCAGAATCATCCCAAAAAGAATAGATAATCTTTCCTGGAAAATTTATGATCCAACCGTGTTGCTGGAGTATGGACAGGGAGAGCGCGATGTTTTGTACCAACCGCTCCCTGGATCTCGCCTTTATCAGGAGATCGTCTAGATAAGGAATTATATTGACTCCTTCTTGACGCAGGAGGACCATCATCTCCGCCATCACCTTGGTGAAAACCCTCGGCGCCGTGGAGAGACCGAAAGGTAACGTCTGGAATTGGTAATGGCAATCCTGAACCGCGAATCTCAGATAAGCCTGGTGAGGAGGATAAATGGGAACATGCAGGTAAGCATCATTTACGTCTACAGACACCATGTAGTCCCCCTCCTCTAGACTGGAAATCACTGCCCTCAGCGATTCCATTTTGAACTTGAATCGTTTCAAGTAGAGATTCAGATTCTTTAGGTTTAGGCTCGGTCTGACCGAGCCGTCCAGCTTCGGAACTACAAAAAGGCTTGAATAAAACCCCTCCCCTTGTTGAGACAAAGGTACCAGGACTATGACCTGATCCTGACATAATTTTTGGATTTTCGCTGTTACTGCTTCCCTTTTTGGAAGAGAAGTTGGCAAGGTCGATTTGAAAAAATCAGCATGGGGGAACGTCTTGAAACTCCAGCTTGTATCCCTGGGACACTATCTGCAACACCCAGGGATCCAGGCCAGACAGAATCCAACCTTGGCTGAACAGTTTGAGACCCAGCGTCATGCTGAAGATTTGGCAGAAGTAGGGGTAGACTTCTGCTCCTGGGAACCTGAAGCCACTGTGGACTTCTTACCCTTTCCCCTTCCCCTACCTGCAAAGAAGGGGGAACCTCTCGCTTTTGTATTTATTGGGCCGAAAGGTCTGCATGTGAGAGTGATATGTCTTTTTTGCCGGTGCAGGCGCAGATGGCAAAAAATGTCGACTTACCTGCGGTAGCCGCCGAGACTAACGCATCTAGTCCATCGCCAAATAAGGCCTCCCCTCTATATGGGAGAGCCTCCATATTTCTTTTGGAATCTGCATCCGCATTCCACTGGCGAATCCACAACGCCCGCTGAGCCGATACTGCCCTGGTAGCGGCTTGTGAACTCAAGAGTCCAATATCTTTTATCACCTCTAGCATGTATGCGGTAGCATCTTTGATATTCCCTCAGTTAAGAAGTATCTCATCTTAATCAATCATGTCAATTTCTGATGACACGCTTTCTGACCATTTTTTCAATAGCACGACTCACCCACGCGCAAACAATAGTGGGTCTGAGCAGCGTACCATTTGCAACATAAATGGATTTTAATGTATTTTTCACCTTTCAGTCTGCCGGCTCTTTTAGTAACGCCGTGCCCGGTGCAGGGAGAATTACTTTCTTTGCCACCTTGGACAGTGCACTATCTAACACAGAGGGTGACTGCCGGGAAAGAATATATTAAGCTCGTGAGAGGGACTCTAATTAGATCTATTTCCCTGGAGTCCCTATCGTCGACACAGTACTTAGAGTCCATGTCGGTATCAATAGTCATAACATTTGTAAATGGACTTTATGTGACCCAGGAAGGGCCGCCTGCAGATGGAAGAACAGAATCCTGAAAAGAAACCCATCTTCCACATATCCAGCATGCAGTATTAGATACAGCCTTATCTAATCTCCTATTGATATGATGCATACTACCACGTATTCCTTTCACCCATGCAGGCTCTTGGTGTGTTGGTATCGCCACCACCTTTCAACTCTGTGTCTCTACAATGGCTTCCTCCAGGGAGAAACTCCCTGCCTCAGATATGTCACACACGTGTACCACACATACTCACAGACACACTGGGACTTATAGGGAAGAGACCTCTGTCAGGTGGACACAGAGAGGAAAAAACCAGCTCACACCCCAGCGCCAAGCACACACAATCAGTGAAACATATCATTGAAAAACAGACCTGCATCGCTTTTATTATTATAAGAGTACAAGTACCATATACATCTCACCCGCCCCCACCCCGTTTTTGCACCCTGATACAAGTCAGTAGTGAAGGGAGGACCAGCGTTTCTCTTGTGAGGAGAAAATGGCGCTAATTAGTGTGCTGGCTTAGTGAGGAAGAAGCCCCGCTCCTGTACTGGCCCGCCCCCGTACTGGCGCGCTTCACTCGCTCTTAAACTTAAATAGTTAATTATACTGGCAGGGGTAGGACAATGTGCCTTTTGCCATAACTAAGTTTTATGCTGCCCAGGCCGCCCCCCCCCTGCAACAAGAATCGCGTCATCGCCTGCCCGGACCGCCCACTTTACTCGCTAAGTGGGCGGCTGGGCAGTGGGGAACCCCTGAAATCGGGAGACTTGCCTGTTATTCCGGGGGGCCGGGAGGGTCACCCGATTTTTGGGAGCCTCCCGGCCATTCCGGGAGAGTAGGCAAGTCTGAGCAGTAGTATATGCACCTGCTTTACTCTAGGATGGAATAGTTGTATATGCACCTGCTTTACTCAAAGTTGGCACAGTATTATATGTGCCTGCTTTACTCCAGTATGGAGCAGCAGTATATGCGCCTGCTTTACTCCTGGAGAGAATAGTAGTACATGCAACTGCTTGTTCTGCCGTGCGTACACATACTCACAAGCTACGTATAATTGCTCACGTGGTCTTGCGTGTTAGCATGTGGTATGAGTAAATACGCACAGAAAAGCCACAAAAGCCATATTCAATATTTTATCCATATAGTGCATAACTCACACACAGTCTGTACATCCTTCAATAGCAAGTTACTGTGCACACACAAATTAATCAAACCACTCATACGCATAGAAAGGTGATTCACAAACATTGTCTTGAATGTATCAGACTGTCTTGTTTACGCAAAGCTTTGTAATCATGGAACATGGACCCTGGTCTATGAGAAAGGTAAATACCATTGTTTGCCCCCCCCCCATTGTTCTAGAGTTGTCCAGTATCTGTTGAAGACAGCAGATACAGGACTGTCATTGTTTTACTAGAAGCCAGGACAGACAAGAAGACAAAATATCCTACACAAAACAAAAGCCAGAAACCTTGCTTATACAATAACTTGAAAAAACTTGATTAACAACTTACAAAAGCACATACCAGACATATATATATCAGAGGTATAACATTTATAGTCTAAACTCATGGTAATATATGTATACTTCATAACTAATTGTAATAGCAGGAATGTATGTGTGTGTGTATGTATATATATATATATATATATATATATCTATCTTGAGGATGGAAATGGATAATCATATCATGTGTGGGATCATATTGTTCAGGGTCACTTAAGCATTAATCTGGTGGGTATGAGGATATTGGCCCTCATTCCGAGTTGTTCACTCGTTAATTTTCTTCACATCGCAGCGATTTTCCGCAAACTGCGCATGCGCAATGTTCGCACTGCGGCTGCGTCAAGTAAATTTGCTAAGAAGTTTGGTATTTTACTCACGGCATTATGAGGTTTTTTCTTCGTTCTGGTGATCGGAGTGTGATTGACAAGAAGTGGGTGTTTCTGGGCGGAAACTGGCCGTTTTATGGGTGTGTGTGAAAAAACGCGGGAGTGTCTGGAGAAATGGGGGAGTGTCTGGGTGAACGCTGGGTGTGTTTGTGACGTCAAACCAGGAACGAAACTGACTGAACTGATCGCACTGGAAGAGTAAGTCTCGAGCTACTCAGAAACTGCACAGAAAAATCTTTTCGCAATATTGCGATTCTTTCGTTCGCAATTCTGCTAAGCTAAGATTCACTCCCAGAGGGCGGCGGCTTAGCGTGTGCACTGCTGCGAAAAGCGGCTAGCGAGCGAACAACTCGGAATGAGGGCCATTGTCGCATATTGCAACAATAAGTTATTAGTAATACCAGATTTATGTATGATTAATGTGGTGGGTTTAACTGGTCATGGGGCGGGAACACAGATGTAAACAACAGTAATCACATCTCAAGACTTAGCCATCGCCCACCGCTTGAGCTGACCAATGATCCCCAGTGCACAGGATATGTCCCACCCCCGAACCAATGGAAGAAGAGCATACAGTTTCTATTGTTTCATGCTTTGGAATATTGTATAAAAACCAAGCCTCCTGGCCGGTCAGACACATTCTCTGAAAGTCATCTATCTTGATTGACTGAGGACTGGGACCGGGTGGCACTGGCGAAACAAACATATGTATCATTGATTGTAGCCTGTATTTCTTATGTAATTGTATTATTGTTGTAACCCCCTGTTTAGTAAATAACTGTTGGTGGGTCAGATCCCAACATTTTTAATACAACTGGTGTCGTGTTCCTTTCCTGCTAGGGGTTATAAAGTGTATTCCGCCTCACGTGTAGCTACTCTGTGCTTACAGCGCGACGGCGTGCTTACGCAACGTGTACACATCTGTTAGGGGTTTCACACACAAACGCTTAGCGGTCACATCGCCCTGCACAAATATAATTTAAAGGTATTGCTTTTTCTTCCTGAAAGTTAATCAGAATTAACACAGGATAGGCACGTCTGGCCGGAGGAGCCGCTGACGGCAGATAAGTGGACTTACCGGCAGTAGCCCATGAAATCCACTTGTTCAGTTCTTCACCAAACAAAGCCTCCCCCATGCAGGGAAGGTTTTCAACACCCTTTTTTGGAATTGACCTCTGCCGTCCACAGCAGTAGAGTGAGTTGATAGTGCCAATCTCCTTAATTACCTCACTCATGAAGTTAGCCGAATCCTGAATATGTTGCAGGAGTGTTATTAGCTCATCCTGAGGCATGGTATCAAAACCCTCTATTATGTTACCAGATCATTCAACGATGGCCCTTGTGATCCAATCACAAGCAATGGTGGGTCACTGTGCGACTCCCACTGCAGTGTAAATGGATTTGAGCGTAGTCTCAATCTTACGATCAGCAGGGTCTTTTAAGGAGTTAGCACCAGGTAGAGTGAGCCCAATCTTACGTGACAGCCTGGACACTGAGGTATCCACAGGTAGAGGATTTTCCCACACTTTCCTATACTCAGTGGGGAAAGGGAAGGAGTATAGCAAGCAACCACTTCGGGGTTTGACATTTTTTGTCAGGATTAACCCACGCCTCTTTAAAAAGTTTGTTTAATTCCTCAGAGACAGGAAAGGTGGCAGTATACTTTTGTTTTATATTAAAAAATGACTTCTCCTCAGGTTCTGCCTCTTTATCATGGATATTTAGGACCTCCCTAATAGAATATATAAGGGCTTCCACACTCAGAGACAGAGTACTGGCTCCTTCATCCACCTCAACTTCCCCTTCCTCAAAATCTGGCATTTCATTATCAGAGTCAGCTTGGAGCACATGGGGTAATGGGCCTAATTCTGAGTTGATCGCAGCAGCAAATTTGTTAGCAGTTGGGCAAAACCATGCTGCACTGCAGGAGGGGAAGATATAACATGTGCAGAGAGAGTTAGATTTGGGTGGGGTGTGTTCAAACTGAAATCTTAATTGCAATGTAAAAATAAAGCAGACAGTATTTACCCCGCACAGAAACAAAATAACCCACCTAAGTCTAACTCTCTCTGCAAATGTCATATCTGCCCCCCTGCAGTGCATATGGTTTTGCCCAATTGTTAACAAACTTGCTGCTGCGATCAACTCAGAATTACCCCCATTATGCGTTTCTGAGAAACCAGCAGAGGGTGCTGAGAGACAGGTCTGAGATCAGAAGTATGAGTCAGAAAATCATCCATAGATTTCTTAAATACTTGTCTTTCCTGCCTGGCAGTTTCCAGCTCAGAGGATATGTTAGACAACATCCCTTTTATTGAATCCAGCCACTCAGGCCCCTGTGTGCTGCTTCCTTGTGAAGGGAGACTGCACTGTGTACACAGCAGAGACTTCCGGGAGAGTGAAAAAACCTTGTGCTGCAGGACGGACATGTCCATGTTTATACAACAGAACACACACAGGAGCAGTGAATAACACAGAGACCCAGTGTAAGCCTGGATGGAGTGAGACAGAGAGGGAGATAACCAGCACACCATTGCCTCTATCAGCTAAAGCAGTGCTTTGCCTGGCAGAAAACTAGAGCCTTAGTGAGGTAACAAGTTTTTTTTGATGTATATGCATACAATATATTGCTCCCCCCCTTTCTACAAAACCTCCTGGTATCAGTAAGGTGTTTTTGAGGATACTTGGATGAGCAGTGCTTCCCTGCATGCAGCCTGTAGTGTGGTGCAGCAAGAAATGGCGCCTCTGAGCTGCTGGTCCCGCTCTCTGGGAAGCCCTGCCCCCTTAATGGCGCACGGTCCCTGCAAAGTTTATACTGGCAAACACTCCTTTCTTACAGAAAACGGGGTTAAAACCCCTTTACTGCGTCAGCGCCAGTGTGGGAATCTGCAGCGGGCACCACAGCCCACAGCGCCAAGTGCCCGTCGCGCCCTTACGCCGCCATTGTAACCAAGGACCCGCTAACCGGGACACCGATTTCTGTACTCACCACTCCAGCATCTTCAGCTCTGTTAGGGCTGGCAGCGTGCTGTTAGAGTGCGCGCACACCCTGGGGGTAATGCGTAAAAACATCTCAGGACCTATGTCCTGTCGGGGTAAATACAGATCATTAACCTTTAAGAGGTTGGCATCCGACTGTGATCTCGTACGCAGTTGATGTTCCTCGCATCTGCGTGGAGGTTGTGAAGAAGCAGAGGCAGAACTAACAGAGCTGGTGCACTGCACTGGGGCCCACTGCAGTGAAGGGGCCTGCAGCTGCCGGCATTACAGTGAGTCACACTGACTTATTATATGCTGCCGCCAACGCTGCTCAATGCCAGTGCCCCAGAGCCTGTATGTAAGCATGGCCGCTGCACAGTCTTTGCTCAGGTCCAGGCTGGAGGGATGAGGAGAGGCTGCTCTCCTCTCAGCATCTCCCTGCAGACTCAGTATAATGCTGCCTGTGCCGGACGGCTCGACCAGAGGGGGAGGAGGAGCCTCTCTCTCAGCTAATCCTACTTATATTCCAAGCACCCCGTCCCCCGTCTCCTGATTGTCCATGGCACCAAAAGTCTGTGGGAAGAAAACAAAGGAACTGCCCATCTCCATGCGCTGCAGCAGTAGTCCTTGATTGTCCACGCTACTGATGCCAGGCAGGAAAAAAACAACAAAAATACAGTAATACAAGTGACAAGTGTTGCTCAGCCTCTCTCTCTCTCCCTCCCTTGCCCATCTTTTTCTCTCTCACGGCCTCCTCTCTTTCTACCTTTCAGCCCCCCTTCTCTTTCCCTCCCTCTGCCCTCACTCTCTCTCCCCCTCTGTCCTTTGCCCTCTCTCCACCCCCCTCTCTTCATCTACCATCTCTCTTTCTCTTTCCCTCTGCCCTTTCTCTCTCTCTCTCTAATCAGCCCCTTTTCTCTTTCCCTCTGCCCTCTCTCCCCTTTGGTCATCTCTCTCTATCGGCCCCCTCTCTCTCTCACTCTCCCCCTTTCTCTATCGTCCTAAGTGGATGCTGGGGTTCCTGAAAGGACCATGGGGAATAGCGGCTCCGCAGGAGACAGGGCACAAAAGTAAAGCTTTTACAGGTCAGGTGGTGTGTACTGGCTCCTCCCCCTATGACCCTCCTCCAGACTCCAGTTAGATTTTTGTGCCCGGCCGAGAAGGGTGCAATTCTAGGTGGCTCTCATAAAGAGCTGCTTAGAGAGTTTAGCTTAGGTTTTTTATTTTACAGTGATTCCTGCTGGCAACAGGATCACTGCAACGAGGGACAGAGGGGAGAAGAAGTGAACTCACCTGCGTGCAGGATGGATTGGCTTCTTGGCTACTGGACATGAAGCTCCAGAGGGACGATCACAGGTACAGCCTGGATGGTCACCGGAGCCACGCCGCCGGCCCCCTCACAGATGCTGAAGCAAGAAGAGGTCCAGAATCGGCGGCTGAAGACTCCTGCAGTCTTCTTAAGGTAGCGCACAGCACTGCAGCTGTGCGCCATTTTCCTCTCAGCACACTTCACACGGCAGTCACTGAGGGTGCAGGGCGCTGGGGGGGGGGCGCCCTGGGAGGCAAATGAAAACCTTTAAAAAGGCTAAAAATACCTCACATATAGCCCCAGAGGCTATATGGAGATATTTACCCCTGCCTAAATGTACTAAATAGCGGGAGACGAGCCCGCCGGAAAAGGGGCGGGGCCTATCTCCTCAGCACACGGCGCCATTTTCTGTCACAGCTCCGCTGGTCAGGAAGGCTCCCAGGTCTCTCCCCTGCACTGCACTACAGAAACAGGGTATAACAGAGAGGGGGGGCAAAATAAATGGCAATATATTAATATAAAAGCAGCTATAAGGGAGCACTTAATCATAAGGCTATCCCTGTCATATATAGCGCTTTTTTGGTGTGTGCTGGCAGACTCTCCCTCTGTCTCCCCAAAGGGCTAGTGGGTCCTGTCTTCGTATAGAGCATTCCCTGTGTGTCTGCTGTGTGTCGGTACGTGTGTGTCGACATGTATGAGGACGTTATTGGTGTGGAGGCGGAGCAATTGCCAAATATGAGGATGTCACCTTCTAGGGGGTCGACACCAGAATGGATGCCTTTATTTGTGGAATTACGGGATAGCGTCAACTCGCTTAAGCAGTCGTTTGCCGACATGAGGCGGCCGGACACTCAATTAGTGCCTGTCCAGGCGCCTCAAACACCGTCAGGGGCTGTAAAACGCCCCTTGCCTCAGTCGGTCGACACAGACCCAGACACAGGCACTGATTCCGGTGGTGAAGGTGACGAATCAACCGTATTTTCCAGTAGGGCCACACGTTATATGATTTTGGCAATAAAGGAGATGTTACATTTAGCTGATACTACAGGTACCACTAAACAGGGTATTATGTGGGGTGTGAAAAAACTACCAGTAGTTTTTACCGAATCAGAAGAATTAAATGACGTGTGTGATGAAGCGTGGGGTGCCCCGATAAAAAACTGCTAATTTCAAAGAAGTTATTGGCTTTATACCCTTTCCCGCCAGAGGTTAGGGAGCGCTGGGAAACACCTCCTAGGGTGGACAAAGCGCTAACACGCTCATCAAAACAAGTGGCGTTACCCTCTCCTGAGACGGCCGCACTTAAAGATCCATCAGATAGGAGGATGGAAAATATCCAAAAAGGTATATACACACATGCAGGTGTTATACTACGACCAGCTATTGCGACTGCCTGGATGTGCAGTGCTGGGGTAGTTTGGTCAGAGTCCCTGATCGAAAATATTGATACCCTGGACAGGGACAATATTTTACTGTCGTTAGAACAAATAAAGGATGCATTTCTTTATATGCGTGATGCACAGAGAGATATCTGCACACTGGCATCACGGGTAAGTGCTATGTCCATTTCGGCCAGAAGAGCTTTATGGACACGACAGTGGACAGGCGATGCGTAGAGGAGTTATTTGGGGTCGGTCTATCGGATTTGGTGGCCACGGCTACGGCCGGGAAATCCACCTTTCTACCTCAAGTCACTCCCCAACTGAAAAAGGCACCGACCTTTCAACCGCAGCCCTTTCGTTCCTTTAAAAATAAGCGAGCAAAGGGCTATTCATATCTGCCACGAGGCAGAGGACGAGGGAAGAGACAGCAACAGGCAGCTCCTTCCCAGGAACAGAAGCCCTCCCCGGCTTCTACAAAAGCCTCAGCATGACGCTGGGGCTTCGCAAGCGGACTCGGGGGCGGTAGGCGGTCGTCTCAAGAATTACAGCGCGCAGTGGGCTCACTCGCAGGTAAATCCCTGGATCCTGCAGATAATATCTCAGGGGTACAGGTTGAAATTAGAGACAGAGCCACCTCGCCGTTTCCTGAAGTCTGCTTTACCAACGTCCCCCTCAGAAAGGGAGACGGTTTTGGAAGCCATTCACAAGCTGTATTCTCAGCAGGTGATAGTCAAGGTACCTCTTCTACAACAAGGGAAGGGGTATTATTCCACTCTTTTTGTGGTACCGAAGCCGGATGGCTCGGTAAGGCCTATTCTAAATCTGAAGTCCTTGAACCTGTACATAAAGAAGTTCAAGTTCAAGATGGAGTCACTCAGAGCAGTGATAGCGAACCTGGAAGAAGGGGACTTTATGGTATCCTTGGACATCAAGGATGCGTATCTCCACGTTCCAATTACCCCTCACACCAGGGGTACCTCAGGTTCGTTGTACAAAACTGTCACTATCAGTTTCAGACGCTGCCGTTTGGTTTGTCCACGGCACCTCGGGTCTTTACAAAGGTAATGGCCGAGATAATATTTCTTCTTCGAAGAAAAGGCGTATTAATTATCCCATACTTGGACGATCTCCTAATAAGGGCAAGGTCCAGAGAACAGCTAGAGATGGGTTTAGCACTATCTCAAGAGGTGCTAAAGCAGCACGGATGGATTCTGAATATTCCAAAATCCCAATTAATGCCGACAACTCGTCTGCTGTTCCTGGGGATGATTCTGGACACAGTTCAGAAAAAGGTTTTTCTTCCCGAAGAAAAAGCCAAGGAGTTATCTGACCTGGTCAGGAACCTCCTAAAACCAGGAAAGGTGTCTGTACATCAATGCACAAGAGTCCTGGGAAAAAATGGTAGCTTCTTACGAAGCAATCCCTTTCGGCAGATTCCATGCAAAGGGATCTGTTGGACAAATGGTCAGGGTCGCATCTTCAGATGCACCTGCGGATAACCCTGTCGCCGAGGACAAGGGTATCCCTTCTGTGGTGGTTGCAGGAGGCTCATCTATTGGAGGGCCGCAGATTCGGCATGCAGGATTGGATCCTGGTGACCACGGAGGCCAGCCTGAGAGGCTGGGGAGCAGTCACACAGGGAAGAAATTTCCAGGGAGTGTGGTCGAGCCTGAAAAAGTCTCTTCACATAAGCATTCTGGAACTAAGAGCAATCTACAATGCTCTAAGCCAGGCGGAACCTCTGCTTCAAGGAAGACCGGTGTTGATCCAGTCGGACAACATCACGGCAGTCGCCCATGTAAACAGACAGGGCGGCACAAGAAGCAGGAGGGCAATGGCAGAAGCTGCCAGGATCCTTCGCTGGGCGGAGAATCACGTGATAGCACTGTCAGCAGTATTCATCCCGGGCGTGGACAACTGGGAAGCAGACTTCCTCAGCAGACACGACCTTCACCCGGGAGAGTGGGGACTTCATCCAGAAGTTTTCCACATGCTATTAAACCGTTGGGTAAAACCAATGGTGGACATGATGGCGTCTCGCCTCAACAAAACACTGGACAGGTATTGCGCCAGGTCAAGAGATCCGCAGGCAATAGCTGTGGACGCGCTGGTAACACCTTGGGTGTACCAGTCGGTATATGTGTTTCCTCCTCTGCCTCTCATACCAAAGGTATTGAGGATTATACGGCAAAGAGGAGTAAGACTAGTGGCTCCGGATTGGCCAAGAAGGACTTGGTACCCGGAACTTCAAGAGATGGTCACGGACGATCCGTGGCCTCTACTTCTGAGAAGGGACCTGCTTCAGCAGGGTACTTGTCTTTTTCAAGACTTACCGCGGCTGCGTTTGACGGCATGGCGTTTGAATGCCAGATCCTAAAAGGAAAAGGCATTCCAGAAGAAGTCATTCCTACCTTGATAAAGGCAA
This sequence comes from Pseudophryne corroboree, assembly GCF_028390025.1. Classification (NCBI taxonomy): domain Eukaryota; kingdom Metazoa; phylum Chordata; class Amphibia; order Anura; family Myobatrachidae; genus Pseudophryne; species Pseudophryne corroboree. The sequence goes on along the minus strand of NC_086450.1, from coordinate 178,069,287 downwards.
GGAAGGAAGTCACCGCGAAGCATTATCGCCGTATTTGGCGAAAATATGTTGCGTGGTGCGAGCAGCGGAGTGCTCCGATGGAGGAATTTCAACTGGGTCGTTTTCCTACATTTCCTGCAATCAGGATTGTCTATGGGTCTCAAATTGGGATCTATTAAGGTTCAAATTTCGGCCCTATCAATATTCTTCCAAAAAGAATTGGCCTCAGTCCCTGAGGTCCAGATTTTTATCAAAGGAGTACTGCATATACAGCCTCCTGTGGTGCCTAAGGTGGCACCGTGGGATCTAAATGTAGTTTTAGATTTCCTCAAATCCAATTGGTTTGAACCACTAAAGAATGTGGATTTGAAATATCTCACATGGAAAGTGACTATGTTACTGGCCCTGGCTTCGGCCGGGAGAGTATCTGAACTGGCGGCTTTGTTTTATAAAAGCCCTTATTTAATTTTCCATTCGACATAGGGCAGAGCTGCGGACGCGTCCGCATTTTCTCCCTAAGGTGGTATCAGCGTTTCACCTGAACCAGCCTATTGTAGTGCCTGCGGCTACAGACGACTTGAAGGACTCCAAGTTGTTGGACGTTGTCAGAGCCTTAAAATATACATTTAAAGGACGGCTGGAGTCAGAAAATCTGACTCGCTGTTTATACTGTATGCACCCAACAAGTTGGGTGCACCTGCTTCTAAGCAGTCGATTGCTCGTTGGATTTGTAACAAAATTCAACTTGTACATTCTGTGGCAGGCCTGCCACAGCCTAAATCTGTTAAGGCCCATTCCGCAAGGAAGGTGGGCTCATCTTGGGCGGCTGCCCGAGGGGTCTCGGCATTACAACTCTGCCGAGCAGCTACGTGGTCAGGGGAGAACACGTTTGTAAATTTTTACAAATTTGATACCCTGGCAAAGGAGGACCTGGAGTTCTCTCATTCGGTGCTGCAGAGTCATCCGCACTCTCCCGCCCGTTTGGGAGCTTTGGTATAATCCCCATGGTCCTTTCAGGAACCCCAGCATCCACTTAGGACGATAGAGAAAATAAGAATTTACTTACCGATAATTCTATTTCTCGGAGTCCGTAGTGGATGCTGGGCGCCCATCCCAAGTGCGGATTATCTGCAATACTTGTACATAGTTATTGTTAACTAATTCGGGTTATTGTTTAGGAAGCCATCTTTCAGAGGCTCCTCTGTTATCATACTGTTAACTGGGTTTAGATCACAAGTTGTACGGTGTGATTGGTGTGGCTGGTATGAGTCTTACCCGGGATTCAAAATCCTCCCTTATTGTGTACGCTCGTCCGGGCACAGTACCTAACTGGAGTCTGGAGGAGGGTCATAGGGGGAGGAGCCAGTACACACCACCTGACCTGTAAAAGCTTTACTTTTGTGCCCTGTCTCCTGCGGAGCCGCTATTCCCCATGGTCCTTTCAGGAACCCCAGCATCCACTACGGACTCCGAGAAATAGAATTATCGGTAAGTAAATTCTTATTTTCTCTCTATCTCTTAGCTTCCTCCTCTATCTCTCTCCCTTGGCTGTCTCTCTCTATTTCTCTACCTTGCCCCCTTCTCTATCTCTCTCTCTCTCCATCACCCCCTATTTATTTTTCTCAGTTTACCCTTCTCTCCATCTCCCCCACTCTGTCTCTCTCTCTCTTCGTCTCCCCTCTTTAAGTTCCCTCTCTCTCTCTCTGTCTTCCCACTCTCTCTCTGTCTAACCCCTCTCTCGCTCGCTCTCCCTATTTTCCTGTCTCTCTCCCTCCGTCTCCCCATCTTTTTCTTTTCCTCCATTTCCCCGTCTTTATCTCACTCTCCCTCCATCTCCCCTACACCACTCTCTATCCTTCCCTCAGTCTCACTTTCACTCACTATCTCTCCTCTTCCCTGACATAATTCCTTTTCTATCTCTCTTAGTAAATCTTTCCACTAACATTGTCTTTTAAAAACCTATGTCCCTCGACTGGCCTGACCGCACATCCCTCATTCCCTTACTGAAAATAATGCCCCAAATGTGACCTCCCACAGAACTGATAATCCCCCTAATCTCACAATGAAAATAGTGCCCCAAAACTGACCCCCTCCCCAGATCTGATAATCTCCCAATTTCTCAATGAAAATAATGTCCCAGGATTGCCTGAGGGGTGGAAACAGCAGCTCAGCAGCAGCTTGAGGGACAGAGAGAGCTCCAGCATGTGCTGGCTGTCAGTGTCTCCGGTTGTCACCTCTGCCTACCCTGTTCCCTACCTAGTCTCAGAGTCCGAGTCAGTGTGCACCTCCTCTGCTCCTCCTCCTCCAGCTCTGCGGGGCACCCTCTAACTTTTCCGGCGCCTGGAGCTCATGCTCCACTGGAGCCGCCCCCATTACACCCCTGACTACTGCATGTATGGAAACCTAACAAAACTGGCTACATAAAGATTTAGTAAATGACACAGATAAGATGTTATATGCTGATGGCATCACACAAGAACTGCTTACCTTCTACACGGACCTCTGCATTCAACTGGTCTGTGCCAGCATCACAGGTATATGTGCCGGAGTCAGAAGGCCGAACACTTTGTATGGTGAGTTGCCGATGGATTCCTCGTGCCAAGATTTTCACACGTCCCCCTGACACCAGCTCCTCACCATCTTTCAGCCAGCGCACCTTAAAGTTTGGCCGGGACAACTCACAGGCTAGAACCAAATCATCACCGGTCATTAGAACATGATGCTCTGGAGTTCCTGTGTTACCCACAATGGTTACTGGAGGAGCTGATGGGGGAGAGAAAACAAGCAGATAATAGAGGGTCTGACAATAAGACAAATCCAAAGTCACCACAAAATGACTGCAAAGCAAGTAATGTGCAGCCCTTATCAGCCGAAACAGCAAACGTCACTACGGGCAATGTCATCTGAGAATAGGCACTGACAGGGAGGCATTGCAAGCATTGAGAAAGGGGTTATATAAGCTGGTGTAGGCATTGCATAGTACACTGGAGGCATGACAGGAGGATGAAGGAGGCAGAGCAAGGACACACACAAGCGCATGGACTGGGGTATAAAGGGCCACTGGAGATGCGGGAGGATAAATTGAGGATAAAATGTTAGCATGACTACAAGCAGGCAACACGCGTTATGTTGTTACTGGAAAGCAGCCACTTCTGCTTCAACAAAGTGGGTCACGGTTACAGTAATATGGTTTCAGGGTTGTTTAAAAAGCAAAAGTTAGAGGGAAACTACCATCAAATCTCTTTGGAGTAATAACCTTTAAATGATCTGTACTTTGTTCTTTCATCAATCTACAGTATTGTTATGTTTATTAACATAATTATGGAAATAGAGCTGCAAGAAGTATCATTTTTCCATTGCTGCAAATTAGCAGAGGTATTTTACACCTGATGGGGTTCAGACATCAATAGTCAATGTTTCTGCTGCTTTATGTCTGACTGTAGGTTCTAGACTCTATTCACAAAATGTCATTTTGCCAGCAAACTTATGCCGTCAGCTACTGTCATCTAGTATGGTGTTGCCAGAAATAAGGTTTTAAAAAAGTTTAACATATATATTTTTTGAATGCAGTTTAGTTTAATCCATAATAAAAAAAGTTTGATTATTAATTTATGTTTAAAAAAAACAACCTCAATGTTAATAACATGTTTGTAATATTTTAAACAAATCTTTATATTTTATTTCAGAAAGCAAATGAAGTAGTGACAGCCCTAGTGTGCGTAGAACGATGGATTGGTAACTATTGCCGGTCATAGCCAGTTTCACAATCATTTTTCATAAATGCAAGAGGTAACTAGTTATGTATCACTGCGACAAACAGCGATAAAAATACGACAACGGTTGGGAATGTTAATAAGTAACTCCCACCCCAGGTGTTAATACTTTTACATTGTTCAATAACATTGTTTAAACATTTTAAAACTAACAATATAGGTGGCTGCTCACCAAGTTCTATTGCATGGGTGTGGTATAGAAGCTCTACATGCATTAGGGGGGTCATTCCGAGTTGTTCGCTCGCAAGCTGCTTTTAGCAGCTTTGCACACGCTAAGCCGCCGCCTACTGGGAGTGAATCTTAGCTTATCAAAATTGCGAACGAAAGATTCGCAATATTGCGATAAGACATCTCTGTGCAGTTTCTGAGTAACTCGAGACTTACTCGGAATCTGCGATCAGTTCAGTGCTTGTCGTTCCTGGTTTGACGTCACAAACACACCCAGCGTTCGCCCAGACACTCCTCCGTTTCTCCAGCCACTCCCGCGTTTTTCCCAGAAACGGCAGCGTTTTTTCACACACACCCATAAAACGGCCTGTTTCCGCCCAGAAACACCCACTTCCTGTCAATCACATTACGATCACCAGAACGAAGAAAAAACCGTGAGTAAAATTCCTAACAGCATAGCAAATTTACTTGGCGCAGTCGCAGTGCGGACATTGCGCATGCGCACTAAGCGGAAAATCGCAGCGATGCGAAGAAATTTACCGAGCGAACAACTCGGAATGACCCCCTAGGTCTACATTCATGCTGTCGACCCCATATGGTCGACAGGCACAAGGTCGACATGGAGAAAAGGTCTACATTTGAAATGTCGATGTTGGAAAAGGTTGACAGGTGCAAAAGATCGACAGGGTCAAACGGTCAACATGGCAATGGTCAACAGAAAAAATGGTCAATCGTGAAGTTATTACTCCTATTGTTATGAAAATAAATTCTGATGCAAATTCTCACTGTTACCAACACTCCACAGGAACTTCACTGACTAATGCGGTCAGTGATTAGAGTACTATGAAATGCAAAGCCAATTACACATCTCTAATTCTCCTGGACCACTCTGCTGTTTCTGATACAGCTCACCACTCTCTTCTGATACAAACACAGCATTCCCTACTTCTTCAGGACAGCGTCCTCTTCTGGATCTCATTCATTGTTTGCTTCTCTGGATCTACCTCTTATCTGCGTCCTCTATTTAAGTACCACAAAGCTTGGTCCCAGGTTCTCTGCTCTTCTCTATCTACTGTATACTTCTATTGGAAAAAACAGGATTTTAATACCTACCGGTAAATCATTTTGCTCCTAGCCCGTAGAGGATGCTGGGGTCCACTTCATGACCATGGGGTATAGACGGTTCCGCAGGAGCCATGGGCACTTTAAGACTTTTCAATGGGTGTGAACTGGCTCCTCCCTCTATGCCCCTCCTCCAGACCTCAGTTATAGGAACTGTGCCCAGGAAGACGGACATTTCGAGGAAAATGATTTACTTTTAATACTAGTGGTGAGATACATACCAGCTCACACCTCAACCATGCCGCACAACATGGCATTCAACTTAACACATGCCAACAGGCATGAACCAAGTACAGCAACATGCTGAAACTAATATAACACAACATGTGTAACACTATTGAACTAAACTGCAGGTAAAGTATGCACTGGGACGGGCGCCCAGCATCCTCTACGGACTAGGACAGAGGTTCTCAAACTCGGTCCTCGGGAGCCCACACAGTGCATGTTTTGCAGGTAACCCAGCAGGTGCACAGGTATATTAATTACTCACTGACACATTTTAAAAGGTCCACAGGTGGAGCGAATTATTTCACTTGCGATTCTGTGAGGAGACCTGCAAAACATGCACTGTGTGGGCCCCCGAGGACCGAGTTTGAGAACCTCTGGACTAGGAGAAAAGGATTTACCGGTAGGTATTAAAATCCTGTTTTCTCATACGTCCTAGAGGATGCTGGGGTCCACTTCATGACCATGGGGTTTATACCAAAGCTCCAGTGCGGGCGGGAGAGTGCGGATGACCCTGCAGCACCGATTGACCAAACTTGAGGTCTTCATTGGCCAAGGTGTCAAACTTGTAGAATTTTGCAAATGTGTTTGACCCCGACCAAGTAGCCGATCGGCAGAGTTGTAATGCCAAGATCCCCCGGGCAGCCGCCTAGGATGAGCCCACCTTCCTAGTGGAATGGCCTTTCACCGACATCGGTAACGGCAATCCAACCGTAGTATGAGCTTGCTGAATCGTACCTCTGATCCAACGCGCAATAGTCTGCTTGGAAGCAGGACACCCAATCTTGTTGGGAGCATACAGGACAAACAAAGACTCTGTTTTCCGAATTCGAGCTGTTCTAGCGACATAAATCTTTTAAGCTCTAACCACATCTAGAGACTTTGATTCAGTGAACGTGTCAGTAACTACTGGCACCACAATAGTTTGGTTTATGTGGAAAGATGAAACCACCTTTGGAAGAAAATGTTGGCGAGTTCTCAACTCTGCCCTATCTTCATGGAAGATCAGGTAAGGGCTCTTGTGAGACAAGGCCCCCAATTCAGACACCCACCGTGCGGATGCCAATGCCAAAAGCATCACCACTTTCCAAGTGAGAAACTTCAACTCTAGCTCTCGTAGAGGCTCAAACCAATCCGATTGAAGGAAGTGCAACACCACATTAAGGTCCCATGGTGCCACTGGAGGCACAAATGGAGGCTGGATGTGCAGAACCCCTTTCACGAAGGTCTGAACCTCTGGAAGAGAGGCCAGTTGTTTTTGGAAAAACACTGACAAGTCCGAAATCTGGACCTTGATTGACCCCAATCGGAGGCCCGCCTCCACACCAGCCTGCAGAAAATGGAGAAAACGTCTTAAGTGAAACTCTTCCGTAGGAGCCTGCTTGGATTCACACCAAGACACATTTTTTCCAAATACGGTGGTAATGTTTCAACGTTACTCCTTTCCTGGCCTAAATAAGTGTGGGAATGACTTCTTTCAGAATACCCTTTCTGGCTAGGATCCGGCGCTCAACAGCCATGCCGTCAAACGTAGCCACGGTGAGTCTTGATACATGCACGGCCCCTGCTGCAGCAGGTCCTCGCGAAGAGGAAGAGGCCGAGGATCTTCCATTAGCAATTCCTGAAGATCTGTGTACCAGGCCCTCCTTGGCCAGTCCGGGGCAATGAAGATTGCTCGAACCCTTGTTCTTCTTATGATCCTGAGAACTTTTGGGATCAGCGGAAGTGGAGGGAAGACATATACTGACCGGAATACCCAGTGGGTCACTAACGCATCCACCGCTATTGCTTGAGGGTCTCTCGACCTGGAACAATATCTCTGAAGCGTCTAGTTGAGACGAGATGCCATCATGTCTACTTGAGGAACTCCCAAAAGACTTGTCACCTCTGCGAAGACTTCTTGGTGGAGGCCCCACTCTCCTGGAGGGAGCTCGTGTCTGCTGAGGAAGTCTGCTTCCCAGTTGTCTACTCCCGGAATGAAAATTGCCGACAGAGCTTGTACATGCCTTTCTGCCCAGAGGAGGATCTTTGTCACCTCTGCCATTGCCGCTCTGCTTTTCGTTCCGCCCTGACGGTTTATGTATGCGACTGCTGTTACATTGTCCGACTGGATCTGTACGGGATGATCTTGAAGAAGATGTACTGCTTGTAGAAGGCCGTTGTAAATGGCTCTCAATTCCAGCACGTTTATGTGAAGGCAGGCTTCCTGACTTTACCATTTTCCTTGGAAGCTTTCCCCCTGAGTGACAGCTCCCCAGCCTCGGAGACTCGCATCCGTGGTTACCAGGACCCAGTCCTGAGTCCAAAACCTGCGTCCCTCTAGTAGGTGCGAACTGTGTAGCCACCACAGGAGTGAAATCCTGGCTTTTGACGACAGGACTATCTTCCGGTGCATGTGTAGGTGGGATCCCGACCACTTGTTCAACAGGTCCCACTGGAATAGTCTGGCATGGAACCTGCCAAACTGTATGGCCTCGTAGGCCGCCACCATCTTCCCCAACAATCGAATGCACTGATGGATCAACACACTTGATGGCTTCAATATCTGCTTTACAGTGGCGTGCGGTGAGGTCAGAGGCTGGTGAGGCACTACAGCCATAATGCCTGCCGAATCCTGCCGATGACCCCTACTGCCGCCAAGCCAATGCCCGCTACTGCCACTGAGCCGATGCCTGCTGCCACCGCCAATGGCTTACAAACTCGCCCACCATCAACTGACCCATCCCTCCGCCACTAATTTGCACCTCAGTCCGATGCCGCCAATGCCCGCTGCCTGCCTGCTCATCATACTTGTGATATATTGTACATTTTTATAGAAAAAAAAAAAAAATTAGTGTTTGGGAAGGGAGTGGGAGGAGGACATGAATGCAATTTTGTTGTCCAGGGCTTCCATTAACTTAATGGAGAAGGGTCTGAATGGGTTAAAAAAAAAAAAAAAAAAAAAAAAAAAAATGAGGTCCCCCATCCTAAGTATAACCAGCCTCGGGCTCTTTGAGCCGGTCCTGGTTGTTTAAATACTGGGAAAAAATTGGACAGGGGTTCCCCGTATTTAGACAACCAGCACCGGGCTCTTAGACCGGTCCTGGTTCCAAAAATACGGGGGACAAAAGATGTAGGGGTCCCCCGTATTTTTAAAACCAGCACCGGGCTCCACTAGCCAGGGACATAATGCCACAGCCGGGGGACACATTTATGTAGGTCCCTGCGGCCGTGGCATTACCCCCCCAACTAGTCACCCCTGGCCGGGGTTCCCTGCAGGACTGGGGACCCCTTAAATCAAGAAGTCCCCCCCCCCCCCCTCCAGGCATCCAAGGGCCAGGGGTGAAGCCCGAGGCTGTCCCCAGCACCCCTGGGCGGTGGGTGCCGGGCTGATAGCCATAAGTGTGTATAAAAAAGAATATTGTTTTTTGTTGTGAAACTACAAGGCCCAGCAAGCCTCCCCCGCTTGCTGGTACTTGGAGAACCTCAAGTGCCAGCATGCGGGGAAATAACGGGCCCACTGGTACCTGTAGTTCTACAACAACAAAAATACCCAAATAAAAACACTACACACACACCGTGAAAGTAAAAATTTATTAAAACACACTTACACACTCCCACATACTTACCTACATCCCATGCCGGTCACGTCCACTTGTCCATGTAGAATCCAATAGGTAGTTCCTGTAAAAATGAGAGAGTGATTACTTACCTACATCCCACGCCGGTCACGTCCACTTGTCCAGTAGAATCCAATAGGGCCGGTACCTGTAAAAATGAAAATTATACTTACAAACAAAGTAATTCACAGGAGGAGAGAGAGAAATTAATGAATATTATACACTCGCTGACGCGGGAGGACGTTAGCATAGACAGGGGAGAGTGCTGCTGCTAACTGGGATGATGGAGCAGGCTCCCCCAATAGTTGTGAGCCTAGTAGCTGTACCCCTAGTAGCTTTGCCCCCAGTAGCAGTGCCCCGAGTAGTTGTGACCCCTGTAGTTGTGCCCCCAGTCGCTGTGCCCCTTGTAGCTGTGCCCCCTGTAGCTTTGCCCCTTGTGGCTGTGCCCCCAGTAGTTGTGACCCCTGTAGCTGTGCCCGTTGTAGCTGTGCCTCTTGTAGCTTTGCCCCCAGTCGCTGTGGCCCCTGTAGCAGTGCCCGCAGTCGCTGTGCCCCCAGTAGTTGTGACACCAGTTGCTGTGCCCCTTGTAGCTTTGCCCCCAATAGCTGTGCCCCCTAGCTGTGCCCCCAGTCGCTGTGCCCCCTGTAGCTTTGCCCCCAGTAACTGTGACCCCTGTAATTGTGCCCCCAGTTGCTGTGCCCCCCAGTTGCTGTGCCCCTTGTAGTTGAGCCCCCCAGTTGCTGTGCCCCTTGTAGTTGAGCCCCCCAGTTGCTGTGCCCCTTGTAGTTGTGCCCCCAGTTGCTGTGCCCCTTGTAGTTGTGCCCCCAGTTGCTGTGCCCCTTGTAGTTGTGCCCCCCAGTTGCTGTGCCCCTTATAGTTGTGTCCCTTATAGTTGTGCCCCTTTTGCTCTGCCCCTGTTGCTGTGCCCCTTATAGTTGTGCCCCTGTTGCTGTGCCCCTTGTTGTTGTGCCCCCCAGTTGCTGTGCCCCTGTTGCTGTGCCCCCGTTGTTGTGCCCCTTGTTGTTGTGCCCCTTGTTGCTGTGCCCCCCAGTTGCTGTGCCCCTGTTGCTGTGCCCCTTGTAGTTGAGCCCCCCAGTTGCTGTGCCCCTTGTAGTTGTGCCCCCCAGTTGCTGTGCCCCTTGTAGTTGTGCCCCTTGTAGTTGTGCCCCCAGTTGCTGTGCCCCTTGTAGTTGTGCCCCTTATAGTTGTGCCCCTTTTGCTGTGCCCCTTATAGTTGTGCCCCTGTTGCTGTGCCCCTTGTTGTTCTGGTGCCCCCCAGTTGTTGTGCCCCTTGTTGTTGTGCCCCTTGTTGCTGTGCCCCCCAGTTGCTGTGCCCATTGCTGTGCCCCAGTTGCTGTGCCCCTGTTGCTGTGCCCCTTGTTGTGCCCCCCATTTGCTGTGCCCCTTGTAGTTGTGCCCCCCAGTTGCTGTGCCCCTTGTAGTTGAGCCCCCCAGTTGCTGTGCCCCTTGTAGTTGTGCCCCCCAGTTGCTGTGCCCCTTTTAGTTGTGCCCCTTGTAGTTGTGCCCCTTATAGTTGTGCCCCTTTTGCTGTGCCCCTGTTGCTGTGCCCCTTGTTGTTGTGGTGCCCCCCAGTTGTTGTGCCCCTTGTTGCTGTGCCCCCCAGTTGCTGTGCCCCTTGTTGTGCCCCCCAGTTGCTGTGCCCCTTGTAGTTGTGCCCCCCAGTTGCTGTGCCCCTTGTAGTTGTGCCCCCAGTTGCTGTGCCCCCCAGTTGCTGTGTTCCTTGTAGTTTTGCCCCCCAGTTGCTGTGCCCCTTATAGTTGTGCCCCTTTTGCTGTGCCCCTTATAGTTGTGCCCCTGTTGCTGTGCCCCTTGTTGTTGTGCCCCCCAGTTGCTGTGCCCCTGTTGTTGTGCCCCTTGTTGTTGTGCCCCTTGTTGCTGTGCCCCCCAGTTGCTGTGCCCCCCAGTTGCTGTGCCCCTTGTTGTGCCCCCCAGTTGCTGTGCCCCTTGTTGTGTCCCCCAGTTGCTGTGCCCCTTGTTGTTGTGCCCCCCAGTTGCGGTGCCCCTGTTGCTGTGCCCCTTGTTGTTGTGCCCCTGTTGCTGCCCCCAACACAAACACATAAAAAAAATTAAAAAAACACACACACATACTTACCGCTCCTGCAGCGCTGAACTCCGTCTCCGTCCGCCGGCTCGTCTCTGCTGTACTATGGGAGAGACGTCATGACTCATGATGTCTCTCCCATAGTAGCGGTGCTGGCTGCAGTCGGGAAGGGGGTGATTGGACAGCGGATCCAGCACTGGATCTGCTGGGCCAATCACATCTGGGGCACTGATAGGGGCGTGCATTCATTGCCTGCCTCCCCTGACTGCACGTCCCTGCTGCTTTACCATTTTCTGGATTTCCAGAGCCTTTTCCACCGGAAGACAAACTCTCTGAACTTCTGTGTCCAGAATCATCCCGAGAAAAGACAATCTTGTCGTCGGATCCAACTGTGATTTTGGAAAATTTATGATCCAACCGTGTTGTTGGAGTGTAGACAGGGAGAGTGTGATGTTCTGTAGCAACTGCTCCCTGGATCTCGCCTTTATCAGGAAATCGTCCAGATAAGGAATTATATTGACTCCTCTTTTACGAAGGAGGACCATCATCTCCGCCATCACCTTGGTGAATACCCTCGGCGCCGTAGAGAGACCGAAAGGCAACGTCTGGAACTGGTAATGGCAGTCCTGAACCGCGAATCACAGATAAGCCTGGTGAGGAGGGTAAATGGGAACATGCAGGTAAGCATCCTTTATGTCCACTGACACCATGTAATACCCCTCCTCCAGACTGGAAATTACTGCCCTGAGTGATTCCATCTTGAACTTGAACCGTTTCAAGTAGAGATTCTGATTTTTTTAGGTTTGGGATCGGTCTGACCGAGACGTCTGGCTTCGGAACTACAAAGAGGCTTGAATAAAACCCCTCCCCTTGTTGTGGCAAAGGTACCAGGACTATGACCTGGTCCTGACATAATTTTTGATTTGCCGTCGTTACTGCTTCTCTTTCTGGAAGAGAAGCTGTCAAGGTCGATTTGAAAAATCGGCATGGGGGAACATTTTGAAACTCCAGTTTGTACCCCTGGGACACTATTTGTAAAACCCAGAGATCTAGGCCAGATTGAATCCAACCCTGACTGAACAGTTTTAGACGTGCCCCCACCTGAGCGGCCTCCCGCAAGGGAGCCCCAGCGTCATGCTGTAGATTTGGCAGAAGTAGGGGTAGACTTCTGCTCCTGGGAACCTGGAGCCGCTGTGGGCTTCTTTCCCTTTCCCCTACCTGCAAAGAAGGGGGAACCTCTCGCTTTTTTGTATTTACTGGGCCGAAAGGACCGCATGTGAGGGTGATTTGTCTTTTTTGCCGATGCAGGCGCATAGGGCAAAAATGTCGAGTTACCTGCGGTAGCCGCCGAGACTAACGCATCCAGTCCATCGCCAAATAAGGCCTCACTTTTATATGGGAGAGCCTCCATATTTCTTTTGGAATCAGCATCCGCGTTCCACTGGCGAATCCACAACGCCCACCGAGCCGATACTGCCATGGTAGTGGCTTGTGAGCTCAGGAGTCCTATATCTTTCATCGCTTCTAGCATGTATGCTGCAGCGTCTTTGATATTCCCTAACTTAAGGAGTATCTCATCTTTATCAATCGTGTCAATTTCTGACGACACGCTTTCTGACCATTTTTCAATAGCACGACTCACCTATGTGCAAGCAATTGTGGGTCTGTGTAGCGTACCATTTGCAACATAAATGGATTTCAATGTAGTTTCCATTTTGCGGTCTGCCGGCTTCTTTAGTGAAGCCGTGCCATGTGCAGGAAGAATTACCTTCTTTGTCAACCTGGACAGAGCACTATCTAACACAGGGGGTGACTCCCATTTTTTCCTGTCCTCCACCGGGAAAGGATAAGCTATCTGAATTCTCTTGGGAATACGAAATTTATTTTCGGGATTCACCCACATCCCTTCAAAGAGAGTATTAAGCTCGTGGGAAGGAGGGAAAGTAACCTTGGATTTATTTTCCTTATAGAAATAAGCCTTCTCCTGAGGTACAGGAGTGGCTTTCGTGACTTCTAGAACTTCCCTTATAGCTACAATCATATATTGTATATTTTTTGCCAATTTATGATCTATTTCTCTGGAGTCGGTATCGTCGACACAAGAATCAGTGTCCGTGTCGGTATCAGTATGCACAATATTCGCAAATGGTCTCTTATGTGACCCAGAGGGGTCGCCTGCGGATGGAAGAACAGAGCCCTGAAAAATCACATCCTAAACAGATTTTCTCCAGCACTCAGCATGAGATTCAGACTTATCTAATATCCTATTGATATGATGCATACTATCACGTATTTCTTTCACCCATGCAGGCTCTTGGTGTGCCGGCAGCGCCACCACATTACAACTCTGTGTCCCTAAAATGCCTTCCTCTGGGGAGGAACTCCCTGCCTCAGACATGTCTTACATACGTGTACAACACACACTCACAGACACACTGGGACTTATAGGGGACAGACCCACAGTAAAATCTGTCAGAGGGACACAGTTTAGGAGCAGCCAGTTCACAACCCAGCGCCAAAGAAAAAATCCCCGCGCCGCATACTTTTTACCCAGAGACAAAATCCCTGTGTCGCTTACTCCGTACAGAGAAACCTTTAAGCGCTATTATATTGAGCACAATATGTATTAGCACCCAGGCCCACCCTTTTTTCACCCTGATACTTGTTCAGAAGTGGAGGAGGACCAGCTTCTTCTCTGCAGTCTGTGAATGAGAGAAAATGGCACTGAACAGTGTGCTGGCTACCTGAGGAAGCTCCGCCCCCGCAATGGCGCGTTTCTCCTCAGAGATTTTTCACATAATATTTATACTGGCGGGGTAGGGCTGTGCCATGGCATGTTATGCCCCCTTTTATTCAGTTTACGAGGTTATTTGCTGCCCAGGGCGCCCCCCCCCAGCGCCCTGCACCCTACAGTGCCTGTGTATGTGTGGGCAGCAATGGCGCGCTGCGCTCCCGCCAGCCGCGTGGTACCTCAGCCGTCACTTTGCTTGATAGAAGATCTGTCTTCATACACTCACCTGTCTTCTGACTTCTGGCTCTGTGAGGGGGGTGACGGCGTGCTGTGGGAGTGAGCATCTAGACACGGCTAGCGTTCAGTTCCCTTCAGGAGCTAATGGTGTCCTGTCAGCCAGAAGCAAAGCCATGAAACTCTTCAGGAAGTTGGTTCCTACTTCTGCCCCCTCAGTCCCACGAAGCAGGGAGACTGTTGCCAGCAGTTCTCCCTGAAAATAAAAAACCTAACATAAGTCTTTTCAGAGATACTCAGTAGAGCTCCTCAGAGTGCATCCAGTCTGCCTGGGCACATTTCTAAAACTGAGGTCTGGAGGAGGGGCATAGAGGAAGGAGCCAGTTCACACCCATTGAAAAGTCTTTAGAGTGCCCATGTCTCCTGCGGAACCGTCTATACCCCATGGTCATGAAGTGGACCCCAGCATCCTCTAGGACGTATGAGAAAGTAAAGCTTCTTTGGATTTCAGACTCACTGCTCTACAGATAATACCCAAATTTTTATTTGCCTTCTTTGCGTCATTGACTATTAATGGTGGTTGTAAAATATGCTCTAAGCAGCAGGAAATTCAAATCACCACCATATTAATCAGAAGTTTATATTAACAGAGGCCTGATGTCAGGTAGAACTGAGGCTATAGTGAACACTGCAGCTGCTTCAGACGGTATCCGTTCACATGGTCGACCATGTTATGGTCGACAGTCATTAGGTCGACCACTATTGGTCGACATTGACATGGTCGACATGGACACATGGTCGACACATGAAAATGGTCGACACAAGACAGGTCGACATGATTTTTTTTAACTTTTTTTTCTTTTGGGGAACTTTTCCATACTTTACGATCCACATGGACTACGATTGGAACGGTAAAGTGTGCCGAGCGAAGCGGTAGCGGAGCGAAGGCACCATGCCCGAAGCATGGCGAGCGAAGCTGTGCACTAATTGGGGTTCCCAGTCACTTTACGCAAAAAACGACACCAAAAAAAGTAAAAAAACTCATGTCGACCTTTTCATATGTCGACCTTTCATGTGTCGACCATTTTCATGTGTCGACCATGTGTCCATGTCAATGTCGACCAATAGTGGTCGACCTAATGACTGTCGACCATAACATGGTCGACCATAACATGGTCGACCATTCATACCGGAACCGCTTCAGACTATGGCACACACAAACACATATGAAAGCTATTTCTAACCTATTTACTTGTGAGCTGGAGAATTATGCCATATATTAAGTCTGAAAAGTGTACTGAGCTCTCCCATCCCACCCCATTTCCTTTCCCATTTACAATGTAACTTGTCAGCCAGCCAAAGTTACTATGAATTGCTGTTGTTTTTTTACTTTGTTGCAACAATGTTACTGTATTAAGAAAACTGTAAACCGTTCATGCTGCAAAGGAACTTGCAATATTTTACAGTAAATGTCATTTTTGTCACCATAAAAATTTGTAACAGGTAAATCATATTATAATCAATTGGGGGTTATGAATTAAAAACAAAATCAAGCGGGAATGTCTTTTTAAAGGTGATTACATCCAAGTGATTTTGATGAGTGGAGCTGACCTTGCGGGGGGCTCACGGCATATGCTGGGGAAGGAGAGATGCAGGGTGTTAGGGGACAGGTTGCAGGGTGGTGTTGGTTGCAGTGCCTCTTCGTCTCTCCTGTTACCTCCCACAGTGACATAAAAGCTGAAGCTGTCGTTGCGGACATCACACAGATATTCCCCTGCGTCATCACGTGCTGCTCCAAGGATGGTCAGCGAGCACTCCGCTCCCCTCTCCTCCACTAGTATGTGCAGATTGTCTTTCAGTCGCTCGCCGTCCTTGTACCATCTGACTTCAGCATCAGCTCGGGACAGGGAAAGTGCCAGCCTGAGGTCCTCAGACACAGTGCACACCCTCCGTGGCATGACCTGGTCACGCTCTAAGATCACCACTACAGCCTCTTCCAAGAACCAAACACCGAGAGGAGTTAGAGTCCCAGGTGGCAATGGACAGGGGACAGAATCTAACTGCAATTTGAATCCCCTTTTAATCAGGTTGCAAACAACTTTTAATTTACAATAAAGGATGAGAAAAAGCAGTTAACACACCCAAATTCCAACGACAGACACATTATCATGAAAACAGGTTTGTATGTTCCAGCATTAAAGGGACATCATCAGAACTGTGCATGACTTAAGTGTATATTTTGTCTTATCATTAAGAAGGGAATTATTGATAAAGGACTAAAGATTGCGTGTGCGCCCGGCCAATGCGATTGGATCGCATTGGCTGTGAATGCTCTTGCCTGACTGACAGGCAGTGGCGTTCATGTGGTGGCGACACGAATGTGGGCGGGGTGGCACTGTTTATGGGGTAGCTGCGTGACGTCACACGCAGCCGCTCTGAAGGAAAACATGGCGGCGGTGTGCCTGCCTTCACAGCCAGGCTGCAAAGGCAGAGGGCCAAACCACAGTTGCTGCTATCACAATTAAATTACAGTCGCAGCCGCTGGGCGGCACAGTCAGCATGCTGCCCTGCAATGGGCGGCTCCCAGCATGTGAGAGAAAGGATTGCAGAATCTGCAATCCAACCTGAATAATCCCCTTTGCACATTATATTGTAATAACAGTGGCCCTCATTCCGAGTCGTTCGCTCTGTATTTTTCATCGCATCGCAAAGAAAATCCGCTTAGTACGCATGCGCAATATTCGCACTGCGACTGCGCCAAGTAATTTAACAATGAAGATAGTATTTTTACTCACGGCTTTTTCATCGCTCCGGCGATCGTAATGTGATTGACAGGAAATGGGTGTTACTGGGCGGAAACACGGCGTTTTATGGGCGTGTGGTTGAAAACGCTACCGTTTCCGGAAAAAACGCAGGAGTGGCTGGAGAAACGGGGGAGTGTCTGAGCGAACGCTGGGTGTGTTTGTGACGTCAAACCAGGAACGACAAGCACTGAACTGATCGCACAGGCAGAGTAAGGTTGAAGTTACTCAGAAACTGCAAAGTAGTTTGTAATCGCAATATTGCGAATACATCGGTCGCAATTTTAAGAAGCTAAGATACACTCCCAGTAGGCGGCGGCTTAGCGTGTGTAACTCTGCTAAATTCGCCTTGCGACCGATCAACTCGGAATGAGGGCCAGTATTTTCAAAACATTATTCAGCTGGAATTGCTATCACTGTATGTTTTCAGTCTGATTTGGATTGTCCCTTATTATTGTCTAATTTCTATATTAAAGACTTTGCTTAGTTTCTTTCATGGTGCCAGGAATTCTGTTTGCAGATCTCACCATTCAGTACCATGGCCATTAATAATTCACTTTTCTTCCCCATGATCCCTTTATCTTTAAACAGAGCTCTTCTGGCAAACTTACCGATACCCCTATCAGACATAAGACCCGGTAAATATACAGGTATGGTCTGGGCCTATCAACCTGGGAAATCCTGCATCTCAGGGGTATATTTACTAAGCTCCCGATTTTGACCGAGATGCCGTTTTTTCTTCAAAGTGTCATCTCGGTTAATCTCGGTAATTTACTAAACACTAATCACGGCAGTGATGAGGGCATTCGTAATTTTTTGCAAGTTCAGGTAAAAAATTACGAATGAATACACCATCGGTCAAAACGCGGCTGTTTAAGTATGAATCTCGGTCATTTACTAAGAAGTGCAAAGCCAAAAAAGAACAAACACTGCCGTGAAAAATTACAACTCGTAAAAAAGTGCTAAAAAAAAACAGACCTTTTTTTTTTATTCGTGATTGGATAGGCATGCACGGATCCATGAGATCCGTGCATGTATATCAGTGGGAAGGGGTGGGAAAGTGCTTATTTTTTCAAAAAAAATTGCGTGGGGTCCCCCCTCCTAAGCATAACCAGCCTCGGGCTCTTTGAGCCGATCCTGGTTGCAGAAATATGGTGAAAAAAATGACAGGGGTTCCCCCATATTTAAGCAACCAGCATCGGGCTCTGCGCCTGGTCCTGGTCCCAAAAATACGGGGGGAAAAAAGAGTAGGGGTCCCCCGTATTTTTAAAACCAGCACCGGGCTCCACTAGCTGGACAGATAATGCCACAGCCGGGGGTCACTTTTATACAGCGCCCTGCGGCCGTGGCATCAAAAATCCAACTAGTCACCCCTGGCCGGGGTACCCTGGGGGAGTGGGAACCCCTTCAATCAAGGGGTCCCCCCCCCCCAGCCACCCAAGGGCCAGGGGTGAAGCCCGAGGCTGTCCCCCCCCATCCAATGGGCTGCGGATGGGAGGGCTGATAGCCTTTGTTGTAAAATAAAAGATATTGTTTTTAGTAGCAGTACTACAAGTCCCAGCAAGCCTCCCCCGCATGCTGGTACTTGGAGAACCACAAGTACCAGCATGCGGCGGAAAAACGTGCCCGCTGGTACCTGTAGTACTACCACTAAAAAAATACCCAAAAAAACACAAGACACACACACCGTGAAAGTATAATTTTATTACACACATACATACATACTTACCTTATGTTCCCACGCAGGTCGGTCCTCTTCTCCAGTAGAATCCAAGGGGTACCTGTTGAATAAATTCTACTCACGAGATCCAGGGGTCCAGGCTCCTCGGCAAATCCAGGGATAATCCACGTACTTGAATAAAACAAAAAAACGGTTGCCCGACCACGAACTGAAAGGTGACCCATGTTTGCACATGGGTCACCTTCCCACGAATGCCAGAAACCCACTTTGCCTTCTGGCTAAGTGGGTTTCTTCAGCCAATCAGGGAGTGCCACGTTGTAGCACTCTCCTGATCAGCTGTGTGCTCCTGTCCTCACTGACAGGCGGCACACGGCAGTGTTACAATGTAGCGCCTATGCGCTACATTGTAACCAATGATGGGAACTTTCTGCCCTGCGGTTGACCTAAAGTGACGTCACCGCTGAGCAGAAAGTTCCCATCATTGGTTACAATGTAGCGCATAGGCGCTACATTGTAACACTGCCGCGTGCTGCCTGTCAGTGAGGACAGCAGCACACAGCTGATCAGGAGAGTGCTACAACGTGGCGCTCCCTGATTGGCTGAAGAAACCCACTTAGCCAGAAGGCAAAGTGGGTTTCTGGCATTCGTGGGAAGGTGACCCATGTGCAAACATGGGTCACCTTTCAGTTCGTGGTCGGGCAACCGTTTTTTTGTTTTATTCAAGTACGTGGATTATCCCTGGATTTGCCGAGGAGCCTGGACCCCTGGATCTCGTGAGTAGAATTTATTCAACAGGTACCCCTTGGATTCTACTGGAGAAGAGGACCGACCTGCGTGGGAACATAAGGTAAGTATGTATGTATGTGTGTATGTATGTAATAAAATTATACTTTCACGGTGTGTGTGTCTTGTGTTTTTTTGGGTATTTTTTTAGTGGTAGTACTACAGGTACCAGCGGGCCCGTTTTTCCGCCGCATGCTGGTACTTGTGGTTCTCCAAGTACCAGCATGCGGGGGAGGCTTGCTGGGACTTGTAGTACTGCTACTAAAAACAATATCTTTTATTTTACAACAAAGGCTATCAGCCCTCCCATCCGCAGCCCATTGGATGGGGGGGGACAGCCTCGGGCTTCACCCCTGGCCCTTGGGTGGCTGGGGGGGGGGGACCCCTTGATTGAAGGGGTCCCCACTCCCCCAGGGTACCCCGGCCAGGGGTGACTAGTTGGATTTTTGATGCCACGGCCGCAGGGCACTATATAAAAGTGACCCCCGGCTGTGGCATTATCCGTCCAGCTAGTGGAGCCCGGTGCTGGTTTTAAAAATACGGGGGACCCCTACTCTTTTTGTCCCCCGTATTTTTGGGACCAGGACCAGGCGCAGAGCCCGATGCTGGTTGCTTAAATATGGGGGAACCCCTGTCATTTTTTTTCCCATATTTCTGCAACCAGGATCGGCTCAAAGAGCCCGAGGCTGGTTATGCTTAGGAGGGGGGACCCCACGCATTTTTTTGGGGGATTTTACATTGTTTAATTAAAAATAAAAAATAAAAAGAACCCCAGCACGGATCACACAGATCCGGCCGAGATTGATTGTAAAAAAAAACGGCAGTGTTTTGCTAATCACTGCCGTAAAATTAGGTAAAAAAAAACGAATGACATCGACATCGGAAGAAAAGAAAAACACGAATACGACAGCTTAGTAAATCCATCGTAATAAATTCAAAAAGTTGCAGTTTTACACTCTCGATGTCATTCGTGATTGAACTTTGACCTATTTTCGGAAATTACGAATGTTAGTAAATATACCCCTCAGTCTTAGACCTCTATTCACAATACACCAAAAATCCATGTAATTTCTGGGTTGGATGCATTCACACTGAAGAAGGGTCTGCCCTGGAATTTGGTGTGTATTTAAAGGGGATGCTTTGTTTTGGCTCACAGTAATGCTAGTGCTGCGTAATGCACATATTTGTCTCGGCTGATGACAACTGCAGTGGGGGAAGAAGGGCATTAGGGTAATCTGCGGGGGTGGTACAGGTGATCTAGACGATACTGTTATCCCTTAAGGGGGGTATACACGGAGCGATGTTCACTTAATTTCTAAGCAATCTGACTAGATTGCTTAAAAATTAAGAACACATCGCTCCATGTGTAGGGGTGCCGGCAACAGCGATGCACGGCCTCACGCGCCGCTATCACCGGCTGTAGATTGGGCATGTATGCATGCCCAATCTGGTGAGATCGCTCATTTCACCGCTGGTTGAAATGAACGGTCCCTCCCTCACTCAGCACACATCACGCTGTGCTGAGTGGGGGGAGAGATGGTGCTGAGTGGTCTGTGATAGATCGCTCAGCACACATCTCCCGGAGAAATCTCCCTTGTGTACCCCCCTTTACCCTGGCCACCTTCTCTGTGGATTACTTGGGATCCCTTCTGTTCACAATCTGCAGCAGATGAGATCCCAAGATGAGCCAAGCATGTGTTGAGGGTGTGCCCTCCTGGCTGCAATTAACCCCTTTCTGTTTATGGGACTGATCTGCCTGCGAGGCAGTTCTTGCATGGGGAGGTCCTGCTCTTTGCTGCTCTTCACTCTTGTCAGTGGGTTGGAGAGGGAAGATGGAGAAGGCTGCAGTGCACTGCATGAGGTGGCAAAATACTAAGGAATACAGCAGAGCTCTGCACTTACAGTATATCATACTTCCACACTAACCCACTACATTGGGACCCAACAAAGACCCAGTGATGTTACATGTATGGTGGTCCGTGGCTTGTCTGCAGCTTCTCCTGTCAGATGGGTAACAGCCAATGAAAAACTTTTCTTACAACCCAGGTCTAAAACCCCAGGTTGGATGCATTTACACTACAGGAGACCCAAATCATATCCATGAAAAACCCTGGTAGAGAGCAGGCTCGTGGACCTGGGACTTCGACCTCGGTCATTTCTGTTCACACATAGCAAAAAGCCGGGTTGATGCACGTTCACGGGCTAAAACCTGGGTTTTTGCTGAATGTGTGTAACGGGTATCAGTAGGATTATCTCTGGGCTGGATTAGGGCTCACAAGGGCCCAGATCTGAAATAGATCAAGTGCCTATTGTTAGAAGCAAAGAAGCTGTGACCAGTGCTATGTGGGTGTGGCCAGTGTCATGTGGGCCTGTATTTCCCTTACACTCCGTCCTAATGTCTCCCTAAATTCATAAAGGACAGAAGAATAATTTCATAATTTTGTGAGGAAAATAGAACTAGAATGCAATATTTATGGGTGACAGTATAGCCAGCTGGGCGGCTGATCAATTTCATGCCGTCATGACCATGGGCCTATTTTTATGCAGAGGCCTGAAACTGTAGTCCCGTTCACCCCATTAATAATCCTCTCACAATGCAACAATTCATGAGCCTGGCCAGTGGCATGGAATATGAATGACATCATTGGGAGCAGGGCATGGGATCACTGGATGTGTAGTCAGGTCCAGAAAGGACTGAAAATGTTACAGAAGGCAGGCAACGAGGTAGCATACACAACCCCTATGTTTTCTCGTAGCTTAAACAGTGGCACCACAAAAAACTATATTTAGCATACACATTTTGATGTTACTGTCCCTTTAAGGCAGTGTCTAAAAATAAATGATCCTACAATTTGCTTAATGGCTCCCTTTTAGGGGTGAGTGTTTAAACAGTGGAAGTTCATCTATGACCAGTGACTAGAACAAGCCAAACAAACCCACAGTATTGAGATAACATATGAAATGGTACACTCACTGACTCACAGCCCTTGTACATGCATTCATTATATCAGGATAGAGCCAGGTAATTAATAGATCAAAACACAACAAAGCTAAAGACACATTCACAGAACTTTTTGATACATTTTTAAAATGATGTGTTATTACATAACTCCTTGTGGGCAATATATGAGGGTGGTCACTGCTGGGTGGACCTGAGGGCAATGTGTGGAGCTGGGTGTTTTACATGCACCAAGAAGGATTTTGTTTTAGGAAGAGAAATGCAGGTGTTAGAATACCTCTATTGCCTGATGCACATGAATGATAATAGTCTATAGCAGAGAAAGAAAAGGTACTCTCATTTTTGCGCTCAATGTCCCAGAAGTCCAAGTTTGTCCCAGTGGACAGATGTCATCCAATCAATATGAAAAATAAAAATAGAAATACAACATAGTGTAATCCTGCAACGAAGATGGATCTTTCACCGCTGTGTAACACGTAGGATGAAGGTGTTGGTATAGTCCCAGATAGGAAGTTCATACATCCACCTCTTTTTCAAAGGCACCACGTGTGGTATACAGGAATTAAGGTGATGAACTCTTACATGTATGCTTACTTCTATAGGCGTGTTGAAGGCACATAAAGGTTTCTTTAGTGATCTTCAAGACTCTCCTCACACAAACGGATGAACCCCGTTATTTCTCGTACCAAATCAAAAGCCAGAGATATAATCCAATTAGGAAAAAACACTCCTTTTAATATCAGAGTAGAATAAAAGTGGGAAGCAAAACAGTCATACCATATGGGGAAAAGGCAAGTTGGTATTCAGTTAACAGCAAAGGATCCGGATATCAATTACTGATATATCCCCACTATGGATGGGCTGATCTGCGACCCACCAAATACACTGTGTCGACGCGTTTCGACGCTATGCAGCGTCTTTTTCAAGATTCACAGTGTAACACACTATAAACATAAATACAATCTATAATTAAAAATTGTAATATAACAATATTTCAAAATTTATAATATTTCAAAATTTATAGGGCCACTTAAAAGCACTATAATCATAATGGAGATTCAAAGTATTCTTCTCCATTATAATCCTGACAAGAGAAAATGCACCTTCACTCAGGAAGGTGTTGCCTTATAGGTAATTGTCCGCACTTAGTATAATATTAGGCCATAAGATGTTGTCTGAATCAAAATATAATTCATTATAAATAGGCGATGTTACCATAATGGACAGTATACTGGATATATATAGTAAGGAATAGATATGAAATAAGTTTGAATGTATGAGGTAATGTTTAGCTGATTTAAGAAATTAGGTTTGTGTATGTGTTTATATAGATATACTGTATATTTGTGTTTTACTGCAAGATGGTAAAAAATAGTGTAGGGAACAGGTTTATTCTGCTCTAGTCATAAATAAGGCCAGAGAGGTTACAGTAAGATCAAGAGTCATTGTAGAGAAAAGGTATTAGGCCATAAATGATAATAGGTATGTGACAGAGCTCTGTTGGTCATTGGAATTCACAGGTGTGCTTACAGTAGATCAGAATCTACTGGTTTGTCTATTGTCCAGTGAAGGTTAAAAGCTAGGGAGCATAAATTAACTACTATGAAAAGAGATCACATCCATTGATAAAACATTGTGTAACCGACCCCAGGAAAACTTGTCAATACAACAGAACTTTGGATGAAAAGACATTCCAGATTTTACAATACTATACTTGCTTAAGGCAGTGTGGACACCACACTTTTATGACACCATGCCTCCGTGAACAGGACACGACAGCCCAGTTCAATGTTTGTTTTATTACACCTTGGAATCTGACAAACCTATAATTACCTATTCCATTGGAAACTATGAGAATATGATAGTTTGAATTGGTAAAATATGAGATAAAAGGACCAGACTTGTAGTTAGGAGTTAGAAGGAAGAGGGAGAGGGAGAAGAAGAAGGAGAAGGAAGGAAGTCAGTCAGGAGGAGAAGTCATGGAGAACATGCAGAAGGAATGATTCTTGGGATGGCAATCTTTAACTTGCAAGTATAAATATGATAGTAATTGAAACTGTTTGTGAAACTTATGTCATGTTGTTTTATGTTATGTAACGAAGGAAACATAGCATAGCTTAATATAATTATAATTAGTATATATATCACTACTGTGTATATCTTATTCTGTACGATTTGATCTGCCTGTAAATAAAGAATCATATAAAAAGAGCGGTAATATTCAAGCTTGAACTCTCTTTAAGGAATCTTAACTTCATAATTTCATAAGTTATATATATATAAGGACTGCATATATTTATCAGCCAATTAATTTGTAAGCCTGACATAATATATTTGCAGATATATATGATAACGCATATTAATTTAAATATATCCATATATTAATAACCATATATGTTATATTAAATATTAATATTCATAAATATGATTCCATAAAGCAATATTGGCGACCACGAATTGGACTTGTTATTACTGAATCTGATTATCTGATTTATAATATTTATGAGGAGTAGCAAATGCTATAAGCTGGCTACCAAATCTGCAGAATCACGGTGGGGATGTATCTATGAAAATTTATTACCATTGTGTAATGTCAATTTTGTATTCTGTATAACCTAGGATAAATGTGTTAGTGCAATATACGTTATTTTAACTAACATAATATCTATTAGGAAGCAGCACCAATGGCTATAAGCCTGCTGGCAAAGTACAAGATCACAGTGGAATAGGTTACAAATGAGAATAAAGAATTTAAAGGCCTAGAATAGAAAATGTGCACAGTGGAAATTAGTATTTCCAAATAAATGTATAAATGTACCAGGTATTAGAGTTTAACCTTAAGACACCGGTCAATCTTAAGGAGAGGATACCTTCAGTACTAAAAACAAAGAATATATAAATTTAGCATTGTAATGTTAAATATGCAAAAAGTTGCAGCAGCATTAGGAAAAATGCGCAGAACTGCGGCTTTAGAAGCCAAACAGAAATGTAAAGAAGGATCAGGTTCACGTCTTCGTAAGGCGTGCCTGACCATTAATGCAAAAATGCATTCATTATTTAAGTCCCTTAAACAGAAAAATAAACAGAAAAAGTTTGGGGCAGAAGCAAAAAGCCTGGCAGATTGTAAGCAAACTGTCATGACCTCTCAGGAGGAGATAAAAGAAAGTACAAGGGAGAATATTGTAGATGTAGGTGAGACTCAGGACAGCATTGTCCATGTGCAGCACACAGAGTCTGCTATGGTCACACAGACCACCAGCAGAACAGCCTCTTTGGTAAATGAAGAAAGTAGCAATGTGCCGGATGTGTCTATCATCAGACAGCACATTAATGTAAAGGAGGTAGCAGCAATAGGAGATGTCCCCTATACTGTTTCTAGTAAGGGGGAAGATCATTGTAACTCAGATTATGAGTATTCTGCTGAATACACTCTCAGAGTTCCCAATGTAAATGAAGAATTTGTTATGCCCTTAGGCAAAGGTGAATTGTCAGCAGATTTAAACACTGATAGCTGCAGTACAGTGCACACAGGGGTGAAGAAGTTCCCCATGGTGAAAACTCCCATGGCAACCAGAGTTGCAAACCTGGAAATGTATTCACCTGGAAACATGTTTAAAGGGAAAATCCATGAAATTAATTCAGGAATGCATGTTTACAAACAAAGTTCCCAAACTTTTGTAACCCCCACACAACACTCAGAGAAATCTAGTGATGGTGCAAATGTTTGCATGCTCTCAGAGAGACCACATGCAGAGTGTCATTCTGCAAACCACACACCAATTAACAATGACAAAAAGGATCACCAGGATGAAAGTGTTTTTATGCCCTGGTGCCATAACCATTTTATTACAGGTGTGGAAAGACAGAAAGACCTGGGACCTGCAATACATATTTGGCAAAGTCTAACAAGTTTCTCTCCCCACAAGAATATTTTTCAGGAAATACAAGATGCTTCAAGACCAAGAAGCCATGCCAAGCAGCAAACGCTATGGTTGGAGACAGTCTGGGACCAGGCTGCATCACAAGGGAGTATGGTCACAAGTGAATACGGTAGTATCATTCCTTTACTTGTTAGATCCAATGTAGCCATTGTTTGCTTTGATGTTCAAACAGCCACAGTTTCCAAATTAAACCAGCATCATATCTGCAGCGACAATTGTGCTGTCATTGACACACAATGTGACAGGAAAGATTGGCACAGGCCAGAAACAATTGTTTGTTTGTTCTTCAATCTTTAAAGACACATTTGTAAATTCTGTACCTGATAACATGCAGCAGATAGGACAGAATGCATAGCAAGCTATGTTAAATCACTGTATAAATATCTGTGATATTCATTGTATGTATTTTTGTTTGATTCATAGTAATCCTGGCAACCTGTATACAGAATGGTGCAAGACTCCAAAAAGACTCCAATTTACAAGGAAAAAGGTCTTCATTAACCCTTTCATCGCTGCTATCCAGCAAAATCTACATAGCATCCCTAAAGACTGATAGATGGACAAATCCTCAAGGAGTTTTCCAGTTTCACAAGAAAGGGGAATGTTTTCATTAACCTTTTCATCACAAGTAATCATTACTTGTCTTTCAAACTACATGTACACTCCCAAAACAGTGTACAGCACATCTCATCACTGTGATTATACAGAACTGTCTCATCCCTTCATATACCTTAATCACATATATGTAAACATTTGTCTGATATATATTTTATATCATTGTATTATATACCTTGTAAATATTTTATGTTTTTTTTATATATTACACAGTAGATACTACCTATGCTTCCTTCGTAAAAGCTTCAAAAGTAATTAAATATCTAATACAGGATGGTATACCGCGTTATAACAAATTGGGACAAGATTATTAAGTGGGATGAATAATTCTCTTAATAAAGACTGTAACAAGTCAAAGGGAATTATTTGTAGCGTAACAGGGTCAACTGTATATGCACATGGCTGCATATAAAATAATATTGGATGGAATTAGATATATTTAAAGCCATTCCTAAATGATATTTAATATCTGTTTGAAGCAAAATTATATTCATTTATTGTATTGATAGGATGTTACTATATACACATCAAAAGCATTTTAAATAATTATTAGTCAAAATATAGGTAGGATAGAAAACGCCTTTATATGGGTTAAACTGGTATAAGTTTATTTAAGATTGAGATGTATAAATAGGTTCAAGGTAGAATAAGGAGACTTAAGACTGCATGGTAATTTATTCAGTGAGGAAATACAGAACAGAGTAGGTGTACTACTCACAGCCATTTGTGGTACTATTGCCCGAAGACAATTAAGACCTACTATTAACAAGCAAAGAAAGAAAGAAAGACTGGTTCATATATGACTGTTCTATTCAAAATCACAACCTGTTTTGTGCAAAGCAATATGGACACTGGTCACAACTGCGGTATTGGATAAACGCAAAGGAAACAGAACTGCTAAATACTGTATAAAGACCATTACCGAGGGTCATCACAAGTACTGAGTTGCAAACTCAAGATCATAGTACGCAAAATACACAGCCCTCTGCGTCAAACAGCGAAATGGCAAGCAAAGGAGCAGCTGCTATGAAGAATTCTACTTCAACTGCCTCCATAATGCAGACGCAAGGCGTCTCCAATTGCAAGCAAACCACGCAGATGACAGTCTTATCCCAGTAAATTGCTACAGCCAAGAACAGCAAAAATGTCCAAATGTACTGATCCAGATACAGAAAAAAGGTCTACAATTGGGCTATGGTATTCCAAATGTCTGTAGAAATTAGTTTTCCTCATGAATACTGAATAAAAACCTCAGTCTTGGTCTGCTTTAGTTAAAAAGTAGAATAAGGTTAGGTAAGCTAAGAATTTTTAGAGATTTTTAAAAATCATAATGGTTATTATTATTACACTTATGGTATATATTATGGTTACAACAAAAGTTATGTTTTGAAGAATATTTTGAAATGTATTTGGAAGCAACTACGCTAGTTTAATGTGTGGCCAATCAAAATAATTTCTCATGGCCACAAGGGGGCGACTGTTGCCTTATAGGTAATTGTCCGCACTTAGTATAATATTAGGCCATAAGATGTTGTCTGAATCAAAATATAATTCATTATAAATAGGCGATGTTACCATAATGGACAGTATACTGGATATATATAGTAAGGAATAGATATGAAATAAGTTTGAATGTATGAGGTAATGTTTAGCTGATTTAAGAAATTAGGTTTGTGTATGTGTTTATATAGATATACTGTATATTTGTGTTTTACTGCAAGATGGTAAAAAATAGTGTAGGGAACAGGTTTATTCTGCTCTAGTCATAAATAAGGCCAGAGAGGTTACAGTAAGATCAAGAGTCATTGTAGAGAAAAGGTATTAGGCCATAAATGATAATAGGTATGTGACAGAGCTCTGTTGGTCATTGGAATTCACAGGTGTGCTTACAGTAGATCAGAATCTACTGGTTTGTCTATTGTCCAGTGAAGGTTAAAAGCTAGGGAGCATAAATTAACTACTATGAAAAGAGATCACATCCATTGATAAAACATTGTGTAACCGACCCCAGGAAAACTTGTCAATACAACAGAACTTTGGATGAAAAGACATTCCAGATTTTACAATACTATACTTGCTTAAGGCAGTGTGGACACCACACTTTTATGACACCATGCCTCCGTGAACAGGACACGACAGCCCAGTTCAATGTTTGTTTTATTACACCTTGGAATCTGACAAACCTATAATTACCTATTCCATTGGAAACTATGAGAATATGATAGTTTGAATTGGTAAAATATGAGATAAAAGGACCAGACTTGTAGTTAGGAGTTAGAAGGAAGAGGGAGAGGGAGAAGAAGAAGGAGAAGGAAGGAAGTCAGTCAGGAGGAGAAGTCATGGAGAACATGCAGAAGGAATGATTCTTGGGATGGCAATCTTTAACTTGCAAGTATAAATATGATAGTAATTGAAACTGTTTGTGAAACTTATGTCATGTTGTTTTATGTTATGTAACGAAGGAAACATAGCATAGCTTAATATAATTATAATTAGTATATATATCACTACTGTGTATATCTTATTCTGTACGATTTGATCTGCCTGTAAATAAAGAATCATATAAAAAGAGCGGTAATATTCAAGCTTGAACTCTCTTTAAGGAATCTTAACTTCATAATTTCATAAGTTATATATATATATAAGGACTGCATATATTTATCAGCCAATTAATTTGTAAGCCTGACATAATATATTTGCAGATATATGATAACGCATATTAATTTAAATATATCCATATATTAATAACCATATATGTTATATTAAATATTAATATTCATAAATATGATTCCATAAAGCAATAAAGGTTTCACCTTCAGTCAAAAAGGTTACATACCCCTGGAGCGCAGCGTGTCCTGTCTGATCTCCTCCAAAACAAACATGCCCCAGAGCTAAGCATTCAAATAGGCACAAGCCTGATTGGTGTGAATTTAATCCACCAATTAGGATGGAAAACGGAATGATTGACTTACATATAGGCCAATCAGGCTTGTGCCTATTTGAATGCTTAGCTCTGGGGCATGTTTGTTTTGGAGGAGATCAGATAGGACAAGCTGCGCTCCAGGGGTATGTAACCTTTTTGACTGAAGGTGAAACCTTCCTGAGTGAAGGTGCATTTTCTCTTGTCAGTTAGGATTATAATGGAGAAGAATACTTTGAATCTCCATTATGATTATAGTGCTTTTAAGTGGCCCTATAAATTCTGAAATATTATAAATTTTGAAATATTGTTATATTACAATTTTTAATTATAGATTGTATTTATGTTTATAGTGTGTTACACTGTGAATCTTGAAAAAGACGCTGCATAGCGTCGAAACGCGTCAACACGGTGTATTTGGTGGGTCGCAGATCAGCCCATCCATAGTGGGGATATATCAGTAATTGATATCCGGATCCTTTGCTGTTAACTGAATACCAACTTGCCTTTTCCCCATATGGTATGACTGTTTTGCTTCCCACTTTTATTCTACTCTGATATTAAAAGGAGTGTTTTTTTCCTAATTGGATTAGATCTCTGGCTTTTGATTTGGTACGAGAAATAACGGGGTTCATCCGTTTGTGTGAGGAGAGTCTTGAAGATCACTAAAGAAACCTTTATGTGCCTTCAACACGCCTATAGAAGTAAGCATACATGTAAGAGTTCATCACCTTAATTCCTGTATACCACACGTGGTGCCTTTGAAAAAGAGGTGGATGTATGAACTTCCTATCTGGGACTATACCAACACCTTCATCCTACGTGTTACACAGCGGTGAAAGATCCATCTTCGTTGCAGGATTACACTATGTTGTATTTCTATTTTTATTTTTCATATTGATTGGATGACATCTGTCCACTGGGACAAACTTGGACTTCTGGGACATTGAGCGCAAAAGTGAGAGTACCTTTTCTTTCTTGCAAGTTGTGATAGATTGGTGGTCTATTTAGTACTTTTCATTTGCAGCTCTTTCTGTGCAGCGCCAAGAAAGGGATTATTTTCTATTGCTTAGTCTATAGCAGACACTGACTGGGCGAAATATCAAAGTCAATGGAACCGATATCTGAGTTTGATAACAATAAATATAGATAATAATAATTTACAAAAAAAAAGTATGTGTATAACAGTTTTTCTGCACTGCAGTTTATTTGCCCTTAGTGAAATATATATATATATATATATATATATATATATTATTTTAAATATTCCCATGTTGTGTCCATGTGGATACTGGTATACACCCCATAGAGCAGAGTGGCAAAAGTAGAGATCATTGGTGGCCCATTTAAACAAATCATAAAAGGAGACATCAGGATGATGTGCCTTTTGTGTGTCCCATCTGGTGCCTTACTTATAACTAGCTCACATCCAGCATGATATGCTCCCATCTGCTCAGTGAATACTGTGTTCATCCATTTGTTTAACTGTAGACCTGGGCACAATATAGGGCATGACATCACAAGAGAAGATAACCACATTCAAATGGCTGTACTTTTTCTTGTTCGTAAAGAATCCTCATAGTGCAGACAAAATTTTGGTTAGATTGGCCAATGGTCCATCCTGTATACTTTTCAGTGGATTAATGGTTCACCCTTCTTCAATATTAAGGATCTAATTTAGAGTTAGGAGCAAATTTACACCTGGACAAACCATGCTGTGATACAGCGGGTGCGAATGCAATATTTTTTTTGCATGCAGGGAAAATACCGGCTGCTTTTCCATTTAGCACACAAACAGATTAATTTAACACTGGGACTCAGACGTGCCCTCCCTTCTAACTAAAATCGGTCCGCAATATTAAGTTACTCTGCAGCACAACATGGTTTTGATAAAGGAAAATTGTACTTTCTGGGGATAATTCAGGGTTGGTAGCAAACCAAAAAAAGCACACTAATGGGCAAATCCATGCTGCATTGCAGGTGGGGCAGATGTAACGTGTGCAGAGAGATTTAGATTTGGGTGGGTTATATTGTTTCTGTGCAGGGTAAATTCTGTCTGCCTTATTTTTACACGGCAATTTAGACTTCAGTTTGAACACACCCCACCCAAATGTAATCTCTCTGCACATGTTACATCTGCCCTACCTGCCATGCAACATGGTTTTGCCCATTAGTGTGCTTTTCTGATTGGCTAACAAATCTGAATAAGGCCCTCTATTTGGATTTACTAACTCATATGTTTATGTTTGGGTAACAGACTTGTGTCCGCTGTTCTATAGGGAGTTTATCACTAACTAATGCTGACATTAATCAAGCATTATTGTAAATATGAAAGATATAAAAGATCAATAAGAGAAAGAACAAAACATTTACTTCTGTTCAGGCTTTTGGACATAGGAGATTAAAAGTTGGAAAATGGGGAATACAAGCGAAAAGCACAAAGAGATGTGAACCGCTAGTGTGGAGCATGTTTCCAATGCTGGACCATTGTCAGATTTGTTTTACTTAATTACTTTACTAATGACTATGTTTTTTGTTTTTTTACTGACAAAACAAAAACTGAAACTATTTTTAACTGATAGCATATTTGCTCCCTATTGGTTCTCATATTATTATCTGGAGTCCGTATGTCATCCATTTGCATTGCATCCATTGCATAGTTATGGGGATTCTATCTTTACTGTTACAGTCTACGTTAGTCTTTCCTCATTCAGCATAGGGATGAAAAATGGAAGTTTAATGGAGTTTGAATGGCCAGGCACATATAGCAGTGGGAAGCTGGAAGAGTAGTTCATAAATTAATAGTGAGATAAAAGCCAGTAGATCTGAAGACTGGAGTAGCCTTGCCAATGGCTATAATTCTCCCGTAAGGGGCTGGGGCAGTAAATCTTTTTTCCACAGACTTTTGCAAAACTTTCAAAAGCTAAGGGACAATGCATGGCTTTTAATGTGTGAGTGGGTATACTATAGGAATACTGTGGACATCTCATTGCAAGGCTTTAATTGCTGCTACTCACCATCCACTTGGACTTGGAAAGTCCGGGAGTCCGTTCCAACATTACACTCATAGAGTCCAGCATTCTCTGGCTGTGCGCATAGCAAGCTCAGCGTGTACTTTTCTCCCTCATTGTCCACGATCAGATTTCCATCCGGTGTCACTTCACTTCCATCCTTTAGCCAGTGAATAACATCTGGCACACGGGAGAGCTTGCACTCTATAGACAAGGGGTCACCCTCAGTCACATGTAGCGCAGATGGAGAGCAATTCATGATCTTAGCAGGAGGTTCTGCGCAGGGTACATAGAAAAGGAAAGGATATATGAACAATTGTGTTGAACGCAGTTTTGTCTATATTATTATAATAAATAGACATCATGGGCTTTATGACACATATTTATTACATTACTGCACAGCAAGTCTTTTGAGCATGTTCTTCAATAGTGAAGCAATTCCCACATTTGTCCTAATTAGTGTCCACAAAAGGGCACAGAGAAAGGGGTAGGTGGGTATAAACTACCAGGACTATGCCTGCCAAAGAAATATAGCCACACCCCCAGCATGGTGAGGTGGCCATGCCCCCATTAGGGGTGCCGGTATAACAACAACTGTGAATGGTGCCCCAAAAGTGCCAACAAACTGTGGTCATGCCTGCTTTTGGCATTTAGGCCTAACATTTGTAATGTCTGCCCTGGCTCCCATAAGCTGGCTTGGGGAGTTGACTTTCCCCACTGGGAGCTCCAGAATCACCTTAGGTGATTGTTGTCTTTCTGAAATGAGAGTTGGTGTCAGTGGCCCCCAGCCAAGCACGTGATCCACATTACAGAATTTTTTGTCATTCTTCCTGATCATTGATACAATCCACCTGGTCAATGACACAAACACTCGTTTGGGGGATCAGCAATTTAAGATAACAGCTGAAATCCTAGTGGAAAGAGGTACAAAGTAGGTTAAGGAGAATCCCAATGGTATTCATCTGATTTACATCTCAGGGCGGCAACAGCAGAAGAAAACGAGTAAATAAAATTTGTTTTACTTTTAGAATGTACCATTCTTTCAATGATCAGTAGTTTCTTTAACTATTTTTAAATATTCCTATCTATATTATACAATTTTACTTGTAATTATTGGAAATTAAAGTCGAAATCTGAGTTATGCGATTTGAAATTGTGGCAATAAAATCATCCGTAGAATTTGTGCTTAGCACTGGAATGTTTTCAGTTTATGGTGAGTAGAGCGTTTAGGACAAGTTGCATCACAGTGTGCCGACCAGAGGTTTTTATCCTGAGGGAATATGGGTATTGTAGAAAGCAGAGGACTGTGGGTGGTTTAATTTCTCCAGTCCTCAAATATTTAAAGTGTAGCTACTGATGAGCATACATTAAATCTCCTAATGCATAATCCAACCGGTCCACAGCGAATAGAGCTGAACAGAGATTCCTATTCTGCTCTACTGAATCGGATAGGACAGAGAGAGGCCTCCTGTGCTGTAAATGCTGCAGCTGCCATGACATATACATTGTGGCTCCCAGGAGAGGCAGGGGGTGAAAAGATTCTATGTATTTCTCTGAAATGGATGTATAAAGAATAGAAAAGAAAACTGAGCCTACACAACATTAGATTATATACAGATTTATAGCCGGGGTTCCTCCACTCAGACTAATATGGAACAACCTTTGTTTAGACCAGGCATGTCCAAACTGCGGCCCTCCAGCTGTTGTGAAACTACATATCCCAGCATTCCCTGACACAGTTTTGCTGTCAGAGAATGCTAAAGCTGTGTCAGGGCATGCTGGGATGTGTAGTTTCTCAACAGCTGGAGGGCCGAAGTTTGGACATGCCTGGTTTAGACAAACAAACGTATAGGTAATTTAACATTGCAGTCTTATTGGCTGCTGCTATTATTTAGCCAAACTTTGCATATTGCCTACACGGATGATTGGTAAATAGTTACACACCTGTTACTATGGAAGTTAGCAGGTCTTTTTAACAAGTAGTACATTTGCTAATATAGTGACTCCATTTACTATTATTGGAAGTGACTTACCATTCATGGGGGCTGGGTTACAGTCACATAGAATAACTGGACTCGATTCAATTCGATGACAGTTGAATAGTGCCGGGAATTAGCTCCTGACGCTATTCAATACAGCGCAGTGGCAAGTCGGAGAATGCCCATTCTCCCGAGATAAACAGGGTGTTTTGTCAGGAGAACGGGCATTCTCTGACTTAAGTGCCCAGCGCGACGCTGTTTCCGCTGCGCTAAGGGCAGAAATCAGCATCGCGCCATCACTTTTGTTGGATGTCTGCTCGAATCCCTCTGGAGGTGCGAAAAGAAATCCTGACGTTGGGTGTCACATGGCGCTGTATTGAATAGCACCGAGAGCTATGCTATTTAACTGTCATCGAATTGAATCGAGCCCATTGAAAGTAAGGCTGTGATATACTGTATGCATCCCAGTGGTGCAAGTAGGAAAAATGTCTTACGGGTACCGTGTGCGCGCGCCGAAGGCGCGCACAAAAAAATGGGTGTGGCCAAATGCCACATGGGGCGTGGCCAATGAAAATGGGGGCGTGATACACATATGGGGGAGGGGCAGATACACGTATGACCCCAATAGTGCCAGATACACGTTGCCCCACAGTGCCAGATATACATTGCCCCACAGTGCCAGATACACATTGACTAACAGTGCCAGATACACATTGCCCCACAGTGCCAGATACAGAAATGCCCCCAGAGTGCCAGATATACATTGCCTCGCAGTGTCAGATACACGTTGCCCCACAGTGCCAGATATACATTGCCCCACAGTGCCAGATACACATTGCCCCACAGTGCCAGATACACAAATGCTCCCACTGTGTCAGATATACATTGCCCCCCGTGCCAGATACAGAAATGCCCCTACAGTGCCAGATATGCCCCCAGTGCCAGATATCCCCCAGTACCAGGTATACATGCCCCCCCAGTGCCAGATATCCCCCAGTGCCAGGTATATATGCCCCCCCAGTGCCAGATATCCCCCCGTGCCAGATAGAAATGCCCCCCAGTGCCAGATATCCCCCAGTGCCAGATAGAAGTGCCCCCCCCAGTGCCAGATATCCCCCAGTGCCAGATAGAAATGCCCCCCCAGTGCCAGATATCCCCCAGTGCCAGGTATAACATGCCCCCCCCAGTGCCAGATAGAAATGCCCCCCCAGTGCCAGATATCCCCCAGTGCCAGGTATAACATGCCCCCCCCCCCCCCCCTTCCCTGCTCACCGCTGCCGCTGGCCGCTGCCGTCCTGTGTGAGGGAAGGAGAGCGCAGCCTGTGCCTCTCCTTCCGCTCAGTCTCCGGCGGGTGTCTCACAGTTTAATTCAGCGCCGATCCGTGAGCCAATCAGAGCTCGCACCGCGAGCTCTGATTGGCTCACGGATCGGCGCTGAATTAAACTATGACACCCGCTGGAGACTGAGGGGAAGGAGAGGCACAGGCTGCGCTCTCCTTCCCTCACATCAGCGGCGGTGCGAGGAGCGGCGGCCCGTCGGTGTGGGTACGGCGTACCCACGGCTAAATTCTTACGGGTACGCCGTACCCACCCGTACCCGCCCACTTGCACCACTGCTGCATCCTCTTCATCTGGTTTCCCTTGTAGTAACCTATTGACTGAGATACAGAGTAGTCTTGTTTACTATTTGGTAGTCACTGTCTTAGACTGTAGAATAAAAAGACAAGTCCATGGGTAGGTAATAATAGGATTTTAATACCTACCGGTAAATCCTTTTCTCTTAGTCCGTAGAGGATGCTGGGGATGCTTCAAGAACCATGGGGGGTATAGACGGGATCCACAGGAGACATAGGCACACTTTAAGACTTTGATTGGGTGTGAACTGGCTCCTCCCTCTATGCCCCTCCTCCAGACTCCAGTTTAAGTAACTGTGCCCAGGGAGACGGACATTTCGAGGAAAGAATTTATTGTTAAACCACGGTGAGCATCTTACCAGCTCACACCTCAGTATGTCGCAGAATGTGGCATTCAATAGAACACCAGCCGACGGCATGAAGAATATGCAGCAATACGCTGACATAAAGCGTAACACAACCTGTGTGTGTAAACACAACCAATAACAGCATAACGCATGCCATGGCATGAACATCATCAGCAACAGGCTGACTTAAACACAACACACCATGTGTGTAAACATACCCAATAACTGCATATACAGTACGCACTGGGACGGGCGCCCAGCATCCTCTACGGACTAAGAGAAAAGGATTTATCGGTAGGTATTAAAATCCTATTTTCTCATACGTCCTAGAGGATGCTGGGGATGCTTCAAGAACCATGGGGTTTATACCAAAGCTTTAGAACGGGCGGGAGAGTGCGGACGACTCTGCAGCACCGAATGACTAAACAAGAGGTCCTCCTCAGGGTATCAAACTTGTAAAACTTCGTAAAGGTGTTTGATCCCGGCCAAGTAGTAGCTCGGCCAAGCTGTAATGCCGAGACCCCTCGGCCAGCCGCCCAGGATGAGCCCAACTTTCTGGTAGAATGGGCCTTCACCGATTTCGGTAACGGAAATCCTGCCGTAGAATGAGCCTGCTGAATCGTAGTACAGATCCAGTGCGCAATAGTCTGCTTGGAAGCAGTAGCCCCAATCTTGTTGGGAACCCATAGGACAAACAGAGCCTCTGTTTTCCTAATATCAGCCGTTCTGGTGACATAGCTTTTTAAAGCTCTGACCACATCGAGAGACTTCGATTCCGCCAAGGTGTCATTAGTCACTGGCACCACAATAGGCTGGTTTACGTGAAACCACTTTTGGCAGAAGTTTCTGATGAGTTCTCAACTCCGCTCTATCAGCATGGAAGATTAAATAGGGGCTTTTGTGAGACAAAGCCGCCAATTCAGATACCCGCCTTGCGGATGCTAAGGCCAACAACATGACTACTTTCCAAGTAAGAATTTTTAATGCAACCTTACGTAAAGGTTCAAACCAATGAGATTGCAGGAACTGCAACACCACATTAAGATCCCATGGAGCCACAGGGGGCACAAAGGGAGGTTGGATGTGCACCACGCCTTTCAAGAAGGTCTGTATTTCTGAAAGGGAGGTCAATTCCTTCTGAAAGAAAATTGATAAGAACGAAATTTGTACTTTAATGGAGCCTAACTTTAGGCCTGCATCCACACTTGCTTGCAAAATATGGAGCAACCGCCCCAGCGGAAAATCATCCGTAGGAGCTTTCTTGGATTCACAACAAGACACATATTTTCTCCAAATACGGTGGTAATGCTTTGCCGTTACTTCCGTTCTAGCCTGAAGAAGTGTGGGAATGACTTCACAGGGAATACCCTTCCGGGCTAGGATTTGGCGTTCAACCGCTATGCCATCAAACGCAGCCGCGGTAAGTCTTGATACATGCACGGCCCCTGTTGTAACAGGACCTCTCGAAGAGGAAGAGGCCAGGGACCTTCTATGAGCAACTCCTGAAGATCTGGATACCAGGCCCTCCTTGGCCAGTCTGGAACAATGAGTATCGCCTGAACCATTGTTCCTCTTGTGATCTTTATCACCTTGGAATGAGTGGAAGTGGAGGGAACACCTAGACCGACCGAAACACCCACGGTGTCACCAGGGCGCCCACCTCTATTACTTGAGGGTCCCTCGACCTGGAACAATATCTTTAAAGTTTCTGGTTGAGGCGAAACGTCAACATGTCTATTTGAGGAATTCCCCAACGACT
This sequence comes from Pseudophryne corroboree, assembly GCF_028390025.1. NCBI lineage: Eukaryota > Metazoa > Chordata > Amphibia > Anura > Myobatrachidae > Pseudophryne > Pseudophryne corroboree. The sequence continues at coordinate 178,030,964 of NC_086450.1, read as the reverse complement.
TGACACTTCTGCCAAGAACTCTTGATAAAGACCCCACTCTCCTGAATGGAAATCGTGTCTGCTGAGGAAGTCTGTTTCCCAGTTGTCTACACCCGAAATGAAGATCGCTGACAGAGCGTTTACATGCCTTACCTCCCAGCGGAAAACTTTTGTGGCTTCTGCCATCTCCGCTCTAATCTCCGATCTGCCCTGGCGGTTTACGTACGCCACTGCTGTATGTTGTCCGACATAATTAAGACGGGCAGACCACGAACAAGATTTTCCAGAATGTTTATGTGCAGACAAGCTTCCTGGCTTGACCATTTTCCCTGGAAATTCGTTTCCCCCTGAATGACTGCTCCCCAGCCCTGGAGACTTGCATCCATGGACACCAGGATCCCATCCTGGATCTCGAACCTTCGTCCCTCTAGAAGGTGAGAACTGAGCAGCCACCACAGGAGAGAAATTCTGGTCCTGGAAGATAAGATTATTCTCCGGTGCATGTGCAGGTGAGACCCGAGATTGGTCCCGCTAAAAAACACTCTGGCATTTAACCTGCTCATTGAATGGCCTCGTAGGCCGCAACCCTCTTTTTCATCAATGGAACGTATTGATGGATTGACACTGTTGTAGATCTGACCCGACTCTGGATCTTCTGAGCTCTTTCCATTGGAAGAAACAAACTCTCAACAGTTCTGTATCTAACATTTTTCCCAACGCCGACAACTGCGTCGGGATTCTGGCAAGTTCAGGAGCCAACCACTTTGTTGAAGATCCGTCAGGGATAAAACAACGTTTTGCACCACTTGTGTCTTGCCCTTCCCGTACGCAGGAGAGCGTCCCAGTACAGAGTAATAATGACTCTTTTACTATTGAAGGAAATCATCAGACCGCCATCACTCCGGTGAATTGGCACTGACAATCCTGAATAGCAAACCCAGGTAAGCCTAATGCGGAAGAACCGTATTTAGACCCTCTTTCTCCTTTAACAGATTGGAGATCCCTGCCCTGAGAGAGTCCATACTGTAGTTCAACTTCTTAAGTAGAAATTGTTTGGAATTGTTCTGACCAAGCCTTCCGGCCTCAGAAGCACGAAAAAGCTTGAATAACAGCTTTTATTTTTTTTATGACCGGGACAGCAGGACAATGACCTGATCCTGACCTTGTATGGCGTCGCATACTACCTCCCCGTCCAGAGGAGATTTTGAAAAATCAGTGAGGGGAATCGTCTGGAAACTCCAGTATGTCCTCCTTGGGACTCTATTCTTAAACTCACTGGTCCATGTCCGTTCCAGGACTGACTGAAGAGTATTAGACGTGGTCCCACCGATGTGGGCTCCCGCAAGATAGTCCCAGCGACATGCGGTGGATGTGGTAGAAACAGAGAATGATTTCTGCTTCTGCGAACTTGAAAAGGCTGCTGACCTCTTACCTTTTTCACCATCCTCTACCTGCAAAGAAAGGGAAAACCATATCCATTCGGTCGAAAATGACTGCATCCTACAAAAATGCGTCACCAGCCGTCGTGAGGGAACATAGGTCAAGAAGGTAGACTTACCAGTGGTATCTGCCGAGATCAACTTAACAAAACCATCCCTAAACCACAACAGCAAAATCCCGGCGCCTTTATTGCCCAGAAAAAATCTAGCAGCTTTCCCAGGGGTAATTGGTTTAAAAACCCCTTATACCAGAAAAAAATAGAAAAAGACAATGGGAAGCGCAAATTTAATCTGTTTGTAGATTTAGTACTGAGGAAGCCGCCGAGGTTGGAAGGCGGGGAAACGCGTCTGTGTTTTTCTCCCACTGACGGGATCGAGTGCTGCATACCTACTAGCCGGCCGGCTGACAATCGATCCATTGCTAACAGTGATCAGAGGTGGAGAAGTGTACGTATACTCCGGATAAGGCTGAGGCTACACAAACAGCCGGGAGGGACAACATCCGAAGTGAGTTGTTCCATGAACTCCAGACAAGGCTGAAAGTGAGACCAATAGCCAGGAGGACGAATATCTGACCCTGCTGGGAGTCGTGACAGGTTTGCTCATTAAGCACCATCACGCTGTGACTTGGATTTGTGCATAAGAGCTCGGAATTATCCACAAACATATTGCATGGCCATGCAGGAATACATGTAACTATTGCATGGAACATTTGAATTGTTTGATAACAAGACATTCAACTGCAGTATATAAATCACAGATAAATACCAAATATATAGGAAAGGGTCGCTGAAGTGCACTTTTAATTGATTCCATGGTATATGTTCACTAGACAGCAAGTGTGTTACTAGTAGTAGTAGATACAAAGTATCACCTGAAGTACATTTAATTTAATATAGATTTGATGGGAATATATATTGTGGTTTTTTAAGGTTATTTTTATAGAGATTCCTAAAATAAGATTTTACTTACCGATAAATCTATTTCTCGTAGTCCGTAGTGGATGCTGGGACTCCGTAAGGACCATGGGGAATAGCAGCTCCGCAGGAGACAGGGCACAAGAATAAAAGCTTTAGGATCAGGTGGTGTGCACTGGCTCCTCCCCCTATGACCCTCCTCCAAGCCTCAGTTAAGATACTGTGCCCGGACGAGCGTACATAATAAGGAAGGATATTGAATCCCGGGTAAGACTCATACCAGCCACACCAATCACACCGTACAACTCGTGATCTGAACCCAGTTAACAGTATGATAGAACGAAAAAGAGCCTCTGTAAGATGGCTCCCAACAATAATAACCCGAATTTTTGTAACAATAACTATATACAAGTATTGCAGACAATCCGCACTTGGGATGGGCGCCCAGCATCCACTACGGACTACGAGAAATAGATTTATCGGTAAGTAAAATCTTATTTTCTCTGACGTCCTAGTGGATGCTGGGACTCCGTAAGGACCATGGGGATTATACCAAAGCTCCCAAACGGGCGGGAGAGTGCGGATGACTCTGCAGCACCGAATGAGAGAACTCCAGGTCCTCCTCAGCCAGGGTATCAAATTTGTAGAATTTAGCAAACGTGTTTGCCCCTGACCAAGTAGCTGCTCGGCAAAGTTGTAAAGCCGAGACCCCTCGGGCAGCCGCCCAAGATGAACCCACTTTCCTTGTGGAATGGGCTTTTACCGATTTTGGCTGTGGCAAGCCTGCCACCGAATGTGCAAGCTGAATTGTACTACAAATCCAACGAGCAATCGTCTGCTTAGAAGCAGGAGCACCTAATTTGTTGGGTGCATACAGGATAAACAGCGAGTCAGATTTTCTGACTCCAGCCGTCCTGGAAACATATATTTTCAGGGCCCTGACCACGTCAAGCAACTTGGAGTCCTCCAAGTCCTTAGTAGCCGCAGGTACCACAATAAGTTGGTTCATGTGAAATGCAGAAACCACCTTAGGTAGAAATTGAGGACGAGTCCTCAATTCTGCCCTGTCAGAATGAAATATTAAGTAAGGGCTTTTATACGATAAAGCCGCCAATTCTGACACACGCCTGGCTGAAGCCAGGGCTAACAGCATCGTCACCTTCCATGTGAGATATTTTAAGTCCACAGTGGTGAGTGGTTCAAACCAATGTGACTTTAGGAAACTCAACACAACATTGAGATCCCAAGGTGCCACTGGGGGCACAAAAGGAGGCTGTATATGCAGTACCCCTTTTACAAATGTCTGAACTTCAGGTACTGAAGCCAGTTCTTTTTGGAAGAAAATCGACAGGGCCGAAATTTGAACCTTAATGGACCCCAATTTTAGGCCCATAGACAGTCCTGTTTGCAGGAAATGGAGGAAACGACCCAGTTGAAATTCCTCTGTAGGGGCCTTCCTGGCCTCACACCACGCAACATATTTTTGCCAAATGCGGTGATAATGTTTTGCGGTTACATCCTTCCTGGCCTTGACCAGGGTAGGGATGACTTCATCTGGAATGCCTTTTTCCTTCAGGATCCGGCGTTCAACCGCCACGCCGTCAAACGCAGCCGCGGTAAGTCTTGGAACAGACAAGGCCCCTGCTGGAGCAGGTCCTTTCTTAGAGGTAGAGGCCATGGTTCGTCCGTGAGCATCTCCTGAAGTTCCGGATACCAAGTCCTTCTCGGCCAATCCGGAACCACGAGTATAGTTCTTACTCCTCTCCTTCTTATGATTCTCAGTACTTTTGGTATGAGAGGCAGAGGAGGGAACACATACACTGACTGGTACACCCACGGTGTTACCAGAGCGTCCACCGCTATTGCCTGAGGGTCCCTTGACCTGGCGCAATATCTGTCTAGTTTTTTGTTTAGACGGGACGCCATCATGTCCACCTTTGGTTTTTCCCAACGGTTCACAATCATGTGGAAGACTTCTGGATGAAGTCCCCACTCCCCCGGGTGAAGGTCGTGTCTGCTGAGGAAGTCTGCTTCCCAGTTGTCCACTCCCGGAATGAACACTGCTGACAGTGCTATCACATGATTTTCCGCCCAGCGAAGAATCCTTGCAGCTTCTGCCATTGCCCTCCTGCTTCTCGTGCCGCCCTGTCTGTTTACGTGGGCGACTGACGTGATGTTGTCCGATTGGATCAATACCGCCTGACCCTGAAGCAGGGGTTTCGCTTGACTTAGGGCATTGTAAATGGCCCGTAGTTCCAGAATGTTTATATGAAGAGATGTTTCCATGCTTGACCACAAGCCCTGGAAGTTTCTTCCCTGTGTGACTGCTCCCCAGCCTCTCAGGCTTGCATCCGTGGTCACCAGGATCCAATCCTGAATGCCGAATCTGCGGCCCTCTAGAAGATGAGCACTCTGCAACCACCACAGGAGGGACACCCTTGTCTTTGGTGACAGGGTTATCCGCTGCTGCATCTGAAGATGCGATCCGGACCATTTGTCCAGTAGATCCCACTGAAACGTTCTTGCATGGAATCTTCCGAATGGAATTGCTTCGTAAGAAGCCACCATTTTTCCCAGGACCCTCGTGCACTGATGCACTGACACCTGGCCTGGTCTTAGGAGCTTCCTGACTAGGTCGGATAACTCCTTGGCCTTCTCCTCCGGGAGAAACACCTTCTTCTGGACTGTGTCCAGAATCATTCCTAGGAACAGAAGACGTGTCGTTGGAATCAGCTGCGATTTTGGAATATTTAGGATCCACCCGTGCTGACGTAACACTATCTGAGATAGTGCTACTCCGACTTCTAACTGTTCCCTGGACCTTGCCCTTATCAGGAGATCGTCCAAGTAAGGGATAATTAAGATGCCTTTTCTTCGAAGAAGAATCATCATTTCGGCCATTACCTTGGTAAAGACCCGAGGTGCCGTGGACAACCCAAACGGCAGCGTCTGAAACTGATAATGACAGTCTTGTACTACAAACCTGAGATACCCTTGGTGAGAAGGGTAGATTGGGACGTGGAGATAAGCATCTTTGATGTCCAGAGACACCATATAGTCCCCTTCTTCCAGGTTCGCTATCACCGCTCTGAGTGACTCCATCTTGAATTTGAACCTTTTTATGTAAGTGTTCAAGGATTTCAGATTTAAAATTGGTCTCACCGAGCCGTCCGGCTTCGGTACCACAAACAGCGTGGAATAATACCCCTTTCCTTGTTGTAGGAGGGGTACCTTGATTATCACCTGCTGGGAATACAGCTTGTGAATGGCTTCCAGAACTGCCTCCCTGTCGGAGGGAGACTTTGGCAGAGCAGACTTCAGGAACCGGCGAGGGGGAAACGCCTCGAATTCCAGTTTGTACCCCTGCGATACTACCTGTAGAATCCAGGGATCCACTTGCGAGTGAGCCCACTGCGCGTTGAAATTCTTGAGACGGGCCCCCACCAAGTCTGAGTCTGCTTGTAAAGCCCCAGCGTCATGCTGAAGACTTGGCAGAAGCAGGGGAAGGCTTCTGATCCTGGGAAGCGGCTGCATGGTGCAGTCTTTTTCCCCTTCCTCTGCCCCGGGGCAGAAAGGAATGGCCTTTTGCTCGCTTGTATTTATGGGAACGAAAGGACTGAGTTTGAAAAGACGGTGTCTTTTTCTGCTGATGTGAAGTGACCTGGGGTAAGAAGGTGGACTTTCCAGCCGTTGCCGTGGCCACCAGGTCCGAAAGACCAGCCCCAAATAACTCCTCCCCTTTATACGGCAATACTTCCATATGTCGTTTGGAATCCGCATCCCCTGACCACTGACGCGTCCATAACGTTCTTCTGGCAGAGATGGACATAGCACTTACTCTTGATGCCAGGGTGCAAATATCCCTCTGTGCATCACGCATATATAGTAATGCATCCTTCAAATGCTCTATAGTTAACAATATATTGTCCCTATCCAGGGTATCAATATTTTCAGTCAGGGAATCCGACCACGCGACTCCAGCACTGCACATCCAGGCTGAAGCGATTGCTGGTCGCAGTATAACACCAGTATGTGTGTATATACTTTTTAGGATATTTTCCAGCCTTCTATCAGCTGGTTCTTTGAGGGTGGCCGTATCAGGAGACGGTAACGCTACTTGTTTAGATAAACGTGTGAGCGCCTTATCTACCCTATGGGGTGTTTCCCAACGTGTCCTAACCTCTGATGGGAAAGGATATAGTGCCAATAATTTATTAGAAATTAGCAGTTTTTTGTCGGGAGAAACCCACGCTTTATCACATACCTCATTCAATTCATCTGACTCAGGAAAAACTATTGGTAGTTTTTTCACCCCCCACATAATACCCTTCTTAGTGGTATTTGTAGTGTCAGAAATATGCAATGCTTCCTTCATTGCCGTGATCATGTAACGTGTGGCCCTACTGGACATTACGTTCGACTCATCACCGTCGACACTAGACTCAGTATCTGTGTCTGGGTCTGTGTCGACCCACTGAGGTAACGGGCGTTTTAGGGCCCCTGACGGTGTCTGAGACGCCTGGACAGGCACTAATTGATTTGCCGGCTGTCTCATGTCGTCAACAGTTTTTTGCAAAGTGCTGACATTATCACTTAATTGTTTGAACACGATCATCCAGTCAGGTGTCGACTCCCTAGGGGGTGACATCACTAACGCAGGCAATTGCTCCGCCTCCACATCATTTTCCTCCTCATACATGTCGACACACACGTACCGACACACAGCACACACACTGGGAATGCTCTGATAGAGGACAGGACCCCACGAGCCCTTTGGAGAGACAGAGGGAGAGTCTGCCAGCACACACCCAGCGCTATATATATATACAGGGATAACCTTATATAAGTGTTATTCCCTTATAGCTGCTGTTTATATTGTCATTTGCTGCCAATAGTGCCCCCCCTTCTCTTTTTTACCCTGATTCTGAAGCAGGACTGCAGGGGAGAGTCAGGGAGCCGTCCTTCCAGCGGAACTGTGAGGGAAAATGGCGCTTGTGTGCTGAGGAGATAGGCTCCGCCCCTTCACGACGTCCTTATCTCCCGCTCTTTTGTGTAAAAATGGCAGGGGTTAAAATACATCCATATAGCCCAGGAGCTATATGTGATGTATTCTTTTGCCACCTAAGGTATTATCATTTATATTGCGTCTCAGGGCGCTCCCCCCCTAGCGCCCTGCACCCTCAGTGACCGGAGTGTGAAGTGTGCTGAGAGCAATGGCGCACAGCTGCGGTGCTGTGCGCTACCTTAGTCTGAAGACAGGATTGTCTTCTGCCGCCGATTTCACCGGACCTCTTCGTCTCTTCTGGCTCTGTAAGGGGGACGGCGGCGCGGCTCCGGTGACCCATCCAGGCTGTACCTGTGATCGTCCCTCTGGAGCTAATGTCCAGTAGCCTAAGAAGCCCAATCCACTCTGCACGCAGGTGAGTTCGCTTCTTCTCCCCTTAGTCCCACGATGCAGTGAGCCTGTTGCCAGCAGGACTCACTGAAAATAAAAAACCTAAATTAAACTTTTATTCTAAGCAGCTCAGGAGAGCCACCTAGCCTGCACCCTTCTCGTTCGGGCACAAAAATCTAACTGAGGCTTGGAGGAGGGTCATAGGGGGAGGAGCCAGTGCACACCACCTGATCCTAAAGCTTTTATTCTTGTGCCCTGTCTCCTGCGGAGCCGCTATTCCCCATGGTCCTTACGGAGTCCCAGCATCCACTAGGACGTCAGAGAAATATATGTAATTTATGCATACTGGCCGGTATGAATTTGTGATTTAATATATAATAATCATATAATAAAATCTACAAACAGATTAAATTTGTGCTTCCCATTGTCTTTTTCCATCCCTAAACCAGGTTTCACCTTTCTAGGGAAGATACTCCAGTTCTTCTCGGAGTCAGCCTCAGCATTCCATTGGTGAATCCACAACGCCCCCCTAGTCGAGACCGCCATGGAAGTGGCCCGCGAAAACAAGAGTCCTATATCCCTTGTAGTCGCACGGCAGTATGCTGCAATGATATAGACATGACTCTATTTAAGTTGCATACAACTACTCCCCCATGCGCATGTAATGCAAGTATAATCAACGTACATGCGGACACATACTTAGAGTATCACATATCTTCCTGCATACGATCCTTTGTGACATGGCCCTGTGCAGAACAGGGGGTGACTCTCACCTTCTATCCATTGAGAAGGAAAAACTTTCCTTCCAATGCACCTATACACACATATATCTATATCTATCTATCTATCTATCTATCTATCTATCTATCTATCTATATCTATATCTATATACACACACACACACACACACACACATATATATATATCTACATATACATATCTAATACGTATACATATTTTTTATCAGGAACAGCAAGGTCCCTAGTGACGTTAATATTCTAATGTGTATGAACAGGTACTGAATGCCGATTTTTGAGGATCTGATCAGGAAATATTATGGTCGACCTAAGAAAGATTATTTGAGTCGATCTCAGGGAGTAGTAACTGGTCAAAATAACATTTTTGCGACCCCGAGGGGTCTGAGAGAAATCTATTCTATGAATATGACTCCCTCCATAAATATCACGTCTGTGATCGTGCCACAGACCTATATAATCATGCTATACATACATATTATATGTAGGTATAGTTCTATCTGATATCACATTCATAGGCGTGCGCAGGGGGGGTGCCTGGTGCGCACAGGCACCCCCTAATGTCCGGCAATCCGATCTCACATGACTGATGCAGCGATCGCCAAGCAGGCTGATTACTGTCCCCTCTGCGCTGCACCCTGTCAGGACTGCATTACTGACTGGACGCCTGGGTTAATCAAGGGTGCCACTGCCACCGGCTTTCAAACTCCCGGCTCCACCTCAATGGACAAAAACAGCGTGATGTGACGTGATGACATCATGCTGCTCGCACGCCCACCCGTCACACACCCACCTCTCTCCTTCTATTCTATGCCAATGCCAGCCACTGATGAGGAGCAGCATGCAGCCAGCGTTCCGCTCAGGAAGACAAATTCAATACTGGCAGGCGGTCGGCGGCAGCATTGATACGTAACGCGTTTTTCCATCAGCAGCAGTAACTAGTCTGCGACTGTCAGTGTCAGTGAGTGACTGTAGCTTGCAGGGGAAAGAGGGGAAGCCAGACCAGTCTGAGGAGAAGCAGTGTAATTGCAGTGAGTGCCATCAAGGGTGTTTGTTTGGTGCACACTACAACATCTGACAATGCATCTGAATTATTAGGATTGGTACAAGGGTGGATATTTTATATTACGTTGACCGTCAATAGATGGTGCTAGACACACCCAAAAGGCGGTGCTAGACACACCCCTCCAACAGTGAACCCCCTAATAAAATGTGCTGCGCACGCCTATGATCACATTATCATGTCCATATCCACCCAGTCAGATATTGTTGGTGCAGACAGGGACACCCCCCACATCTGTTTCCCATATAGTTTTCTCTTGGGAAAAATATACCTCTACTGACATGTTGACATATTTACATGTACCAAGTACCATTAGGAGTCGACAGCACCGACATAGTCATTCCCTTTGTGGCAGAGCCCTCAGCCTCAAATATGCCGACACACGTGTACCAAACACCCACCGACATTACACTGGCTATAAGGGATAGACCCCAGTACATTCTGTCATGGAAACACAGAAGGAGTTTATCAGCTCATTTCCCCTAGCACCCATGATATAGTGTTTTTATTTGAATTTATATTACAGCAAACCACTGTGCCCCCCCCCCCCCCTGCCCTCGTTTTCCACTCTGATCTATACAGCAGTGTTTAGGAAGGACCAGCGTCTCTGTGAGGAGAAAATGGCGCTGGATAGAGCTGTGAGGGCTAAGCCACGCCCCTCACCGGCGCGCTTCAGTCCCGCTCAAATTTACATATTTATACTGGCAGGGGTCTATATTTAGTGCCTAGGCACTTTAAATATACTTATTTGCCAGTGTAAAAACCTCAGTGTTCATGCTGCTCAGGGCGCTTCCCCTGCGCCCTGCTGCTGTGTGTGTGGGAGCATGGCGCGCTGCGCGGTACCTCAACACTGAAGTCTTCTGCCGTCACTGAAGTCTTCTTTTCTTCTTTTACTCACCCGGCTTCTTTCTTCTGGCTCTGCAAGGGGGGTGACGGCGCGGCTCTGGGAACGAGCAGCTAGGCGTACCAAGTGATCGGACCCTCTGGAGATAATGGTGTCCAGTAGCCTAAAAAGCAGAGCCTTTGAACTCAGAGAAGTAGGTCTTTTTTTCTCTCCTCAGTCCCACGATGCAGGGAGCCTGTTGCCAGCAGGTCTCCCTGAAAATAATAAACCTAACAAAGTCTTTTCAGAGAAACTCAGTAGAGCTCCCCTGTGTGTGACCAGTCTCACTGGGCACTGAATCTAAACTTGAGTCTGGAGGAGGGGCATAGAGGGAGGAGCCAGTTCACACCCAATCAAAGTCTTAAAGTGTGCCTATGTGTCCTGCGGATCCCGTCTATACCCCCCCATGGTTCTTGAAGCATCCCCAGCATCCTCTAGGACGTATGAGAAATAGGGGTGAGGGTAATATAGAACCACTATATGCAAAGCCTTAGACAATAAGCTCTCAAAGGCAGGGCCCTCCACTCACTTGTAATACTCACCCTGCACTACTCTTGTCTCCAGTGCGCCCCCACCCTCTCTGCCTGGGTCTCTGACTGCTATTGTTATTTTCTGTCACTCAGTTGTGTAGAAAAAAACACTGGTTGTTTTTAACCCCTGTATTGTCTGTCTGAACTTGTATGTTTAATTGCAATTTCCCTGTACAGGGCTACAAACACTAAGGGGGGAATTCATTGTTTTCTCGCACCCAAGTTTCTGTCTAAAGTGATGGGAGATCGCAGGGCGGTATTCAATTACTCCACCCTTACTGCACTGATCACGCCCATATCAGTCGGGTTTAGCCGCGTAAAGCGGCAAAACACGACTAAATGAATACATGCAACATGAAAAGTCCAGTTTGGGCGCCCAAATGGTTCTCTTTTTGCACATTTCAGCTCGCCACCCCCGAGGGTAGCGAGCTGAAATTAAGTTGTGTGGGGACTTGCGATAAGAACTGAATTCCAGCCTTAGTGTGGTGCCATATAAATGGATGGTAATTCTTTAATTCTAAAAGTTTACATTTAATTTGTAAAATCACGCTTCCATATTAAAAAAATCTTTATACAGATAAGTCATTTTATTTATAGAGTATACTTATTTTTATTTAACACTGTATGTAGTAGAATATAAAATATCAGGCACACATCTCAGATATAACTATGGTAGGGTGATGCTCAGATGTGCAGATCCAAAACTGCTGGAGAGACAGGGACTTTCTAAATATGATTTGTTATGGTGGAATTGTGTCCTACTATTGACTGCCATTTACAGGTGGTATCCTCAGTATAACAGTGCATTATTACACCATAGTACTGCACCACAGTCATCAGATGCTGCTGCTAGCTGTCTGAACATTCAAGGTAAAAACTTGGTAAGGGAGAGGTCCAGGGCCTGGCTGGCAGATTTTATCCTGGGGACAAGGCCAAAGCACTGGCCCATGAGTGGACCAACCTTAAAGGAAATTTGATATTATAGCCACAAACTGCCTCATTCTGGCAATAGTCAAGGCACAGTAAGTCCTGCTATGTAGCCCAATTACCACCGAGAGCTGGCCAAGAAATCTCAAGTCGCAGTGTGGGCTTGCATAGCAGTTGCTGTGGGTTATGAGCTGCGACCATCAGTGCGTAAATCAGCCTGCTTGAGAGAGAAAGCAGGTAGAGGATAAGAGACTGACCAGCATACACAGGGGGCGAGGCTTGGACTGCCCCCCCATCCCAAAAAAATAGTTGGGCCGAGAACTGACAAACCCCCACCGTGATTCCCATCACGGTGGGGGGTTTGTCAGAATACATACATTATTAATGATAGAAACAATGGTATGCAGCCACACATCCAGTCCCTTGCAACCACACACTACATAGATCTGCTCTACTGCAATGCTGATAATTTTTTCACAATGTATAAGGTGATCTATGAATAGAATTCTGTATCTTTCTATGCAAGGGCAGATAGCGAAATTAATAGTGTCTGACTGCAATGCCGCAGGCGATGGGTTAAAATTCCAAGTATATCAGCATCTTGAAATGTAATAAAGGACAGTGCGACTGAAAACAAAGAGCTCTTAAGTTACGTTCATGAATGTTGTGGAGGTCTTAATGACGGAAGGCGTGAAAGACAGGCGGTCAGGAAATGGCAGGCTTCAAACAGGGGACAGAAGCTAAAAGTGAAACTAATTAAACAGATAACTGGCAAGTGCCACCAACAGTGCCCCCTACCCTGCAGTGCCATGTGCCATGGCGCACTCCGCACCATCCTAGTTATGGCCCTGAGGATGTGCAATACCCCTATCACACCACAAACCCGGATTCGACCCAGTATTTTGAACCCGGGTCCAACCCGGGTCGGACACGGGTCAGACCGTTTCACACTACACTTTCAACCCGGGTTATTGCAGTGTTGGCTCCTTTTTACTCAACCCGGGTCAGCAATTAAAACACCATGGATTTCATTTTAAATGGACTCTTTTTGGCTCAGAAAGATGGGTGTCAGAATGGGACAAAGGGGAACATTTACTAAGCAGTGATAAGAGTGGTGCAGTCAGCCAGTGGAGAAGTTGCCCATGGCAACCAATCAGCACTAATGTAACAGCTATAATTTGCATACTATAAAATGATACAGAGCTGCTGATTGGTTGATGGGGCAATATTTCCACTGGTTCACTTCTCCGCTCTTATCACTGCTTAGTAAATGTCCCCCAAAATGAGAGGGTGGGGACAGCTCACAGCATTGCAGGAATCATGGCTGACAGAGCTATGTTTTTATATACAATTGCATCTTTAACTGTTCCAGTAACATACCTCCCAACTGTCCCGATTTTCGCGGGACAGTCCCATTTTTTCGGACTGTCCCACCCGCGGCCCGCAGTGTCCCGTGGTGGGGGGAGGGCAGTTGGGAGGCTAGTGTCACTGCTGCACTGCTTAGCAGAACAGCGGTGAATTCACAGGTGACAGAGGAGGCCTGACTCGCGATTGAGGCTCTGCCACGAGGCCACTCCCCTTCATATAGGTCACACACCCTTTTTGGGCGCACTTAACGCGCGCCAAGGTCCCTCTTTGTACTTTTAATAAGTTGGGAGGTATGCCATAAGCTCCCTAGCAATCTCTGCCTCATCCCTAATTCCTAACAGCTCTAATTCTTAATGCTCTCTGTTCTTTCCTGTGTAGCAGGACTCAGGCTGCTGACATCATCAAGGCACACAAAGAACAGCCAATCAGTACTTTTACATGAGTGCAGGGATGAATATCTCGGGTTGGACACTTTAGAGTGCACATTGACCCGGGTCCAAACCCGTGTATAACACTGCTTTTATACCGGGTTGAAATGCAGGGTTACTCGACCCGGGATATTCAATAGTGGTGCTCGACCCGGGTTGAGTAGGCTCGACCCGGCAATATCCCAGGTTATATTTGCGGTGTGAAAGGGGTATTAGTTAGGACAAGGCGGCATGTGACAGGGGCAGTGACATGATATGAGGAGGGTAATGGAGAAAGTAGAAAGTCCCACACAGAATTATATACGGATAGTAGTAGTGTATCACAGCAGCACAGAGTATATCAGGAAACTAGTGATGCACTAGTGAGGACAGCGCTACCTGAGTGGGGAAGTGTCATTATGTGAGGAGGGGAGTGGAAGCAGCAAGAAGCCAGAGACTGAAGTGTAGACATACTTCCTGACTCTGAAGTGCTCCTCTCCAGGAGAAACCGATAGAGGAGATGCAGCTGGCCACTTCCGCGGGCAGGCCGAACTCTCACATCATTAGGCCCCACCCTCATTGCAGCATATTGTGGGGTGGGGCAGGGCTAAAATGATACGACTTGCGTTACTTTAGCCCAGTCATCAACCCTACAGACCTGTGATCCTCTGTATCATCTCCCCATCCTGTCCACTTCACTAGGTAGTGGGCGGGATTCACTCTCTTCCATGGATGCTGAGAACTACACGAAAAAAAATTGTGAATCTTCCTCAACTTCAAGGACAGTAGAAAAGTATGGGGTAGATTTACTAAAGTTTCTGAAAATGAAAAGTGGTGGTGGTGTTGCTCATAGCAACCAATCAAATTCTATCATTTATATATTGTATTCTAAAAAATATTTTTAGAAGCTTTAATAAATCCATCCCAGATTTTTATATAATTGAAGGAGCAAGGTGTCCCAGCAGCTCTGAGTATATGAGGAGATGAGTGAGGTGTTAGTGATACATCTATATCTATATCCTGCTCTCTCTCTACTCTAATTGCTCAGTATGTAACCTATTTTATATGGGGAAACAGGAGAGCACATTTTGCCTATAAAACCCTCTGTCGGCCTAGGGCAGAGGGTGGGCTAGCTTGAGTGTTTTGTCTGATGACGATTGGAAAAATAAACTGGGTTCTCCCAGGGCTGCTACAGCATATGCCAGATTTCAACAAATCCAGGTTTATATCATACACAGGGTTTACTGGACTCCAGTTAAACTTTATAGTTTTGGAGGATTTTCTTCAGACATCTGCACTACGAGTGAAGCCCCCTCTGCTGATTTCTGGCATTGAACTGGACTTGTCCATGGGTTGTCTCCTGAGCCTTGAGTTGTTGTATGTATATGAAATATGGGTGTTAGGATCCCCCTACTAGCTCCTCTCCTGTGCCGTTTTGGTTTTGACCTTGAGAACTCCCTTCCCTTTAGAATTGTAGGTGAACAATCTTTTAAATCTGGCACAGGTTTGCATTGCTAGAAAATGGATGGCTCCTGCTTCTCCTGCCATTCCCAACTGGGTGGCCTTGGTTAATGTTACTATCTCGAATGAACATTCTATGTTTAAAAAGGTAAATGCCCTCTGAAGTTTTATAGGATTTGAAATCTCTGGCAAGAATCTAGGCATGCTCTTGAGCTCCTTTCCCCAAAATCAGTCCTAATCTGGTTATGACTCAGTATGTTGTGCCTCCACCAGCCCATGCCTCTTAATATGGTATCACTGTTACTGATCTACTATACATGTCAGCCACTGTCGTGTCCTACATCTGCCTTATCTATTCATCTCTATGTCAGAGCCATATCTAGACATTTTGGTACCCCGTGGCAGAAAAATATAATCGGTGCCCATCCCCTTATAGTCAAAATAGGGACAGTGCACGCCGAAGGCGTGTGCCATAAATACAGGGGTGTGGATTCACGGGGAAGGGGCTGGGACACTGAATAGTACCAATTCATATTACACTGCACAGTAGTGTCCATTATTTACATTATACTACACAGCAGTACCCTTTATATACATTACATCACAGTAAGAGCCCATTATACATGTTACAAAACAGTAAGAGCCCCTTATACACATTACTGCACAGTAGGAGCCCCTTATACACCGCACAGAAAGAGCCCCTTATACACATTACAGTGCACAGTAAGAGCCCTTTATACACGTTACACTGCACAGGAAGAGCCCCTTATAGATGTTACACCACACAGTAAGGGCCCCTTATACATGTTACACCACACAGTAAGAGCCCTTAAACACATTACACCACACAGTAAGAGCCCTTATACGCGTTACAACGCACAATAAGAGCCCCATATATACTTTAGACCGCACAGTAAAAGCCCATATATACACATTACACTGCACAATAAGAGCCCCTTATACATGTTACACTGCACAGTAAGAGCCCTTAAACACATTTCACCACACAGTAAGAGCCCCTATACACGTTACTGTGCAGTGTAACGTGTATAAGGGGCTATTACTGTGCAGTCTGACGTGTATAAGGGCTATGTATGTGCTATGTATGCTCCAATTTAAGTTTTGTTCTTTTGCCTTTTTTTTTGTTTGTTTTTTTATGTTTTAATAAATATACTTGACTAAAAAAAAAAAAGAATAACTGAGACACATCTTCAGGTCACGGTCATTTTGTGACATACTAATGCATTATAGCAAATACACATCTTCAGATCCAGAAAACAACTATTTATAAAAGATAACCCGTGCAAACAGAGCTGAATCTGAATTCTGATTTGTACATCAAATTGAAGTGAATTATTATTAACATTTACCTATTCTGCATAACACATTCACATTATTTATACTGAATACTAGCAGTTCTATCCGTTCTTTGGACAGGAATTTCTGATTTTCACGGTTAAATAAATAATGAGTGTTAAAAATTTGGTAAATCTATAGAGATGTAAATTTGAGATGTCTTCATGTCAGCAAATATTAATCCATGGTTCTTGGCGTTACCTGAAGAGCACCCGTAGCAGATAATGTAAAAAGTGACAGGACCATTTTTGTAGTTTATTAAATTCTACACACTGGAGGTGCAATCCAAATTTTGATCCGATTGTCCATTTGGGCGTTACCGTTTCCGCAATGCAAGCCATGCATAGACATTTGCGTCATTATGTCGACCCCCTTTTCATCCCCTTAGGGGAGGGTTATTAAAATTCTAATTACGTAGTTTTCCTATTTCCCACCAGAAGAATACCTATGATAAATTTCAGCTTCCTCATTAAAAACTCCTAAAGGAATATTCAGTCTCCTGAGTGCCGCGTACACTGGAATCTTTATATAAATATATATATATATAGATAGATAGATAGATAGATAGATAGATAGATAGATAGATAGATAGATACGTTTGATTACTATTGGGACTCTCTTCTAGATGGGAATGACTTAAATGCAACTGGCCAATGTAACATATATTGCAGAATAGGAAATTGTTGTTTATATAAACTTGATATACAGTACTGGAGAGTGCTGAGCATGAATCATGTATTCTGCTGTCAGGAGGTGGGGAGGAAAACCAGGAGCAGTTCATCTCTCCCGGAGGACGTGTGGTGCTCATGATAAAGATGGTGACTACTTCATATTGATTTATCTGATATTTTTAAATTTTTATTTTGGGATTTGTTATTCCTTTAAGAAATGATCCACCATTTTTCACTGGATGACACTTTTTACTGGTTTAGTTTCTGTAGATTGTTATGTATGTCACACAGTTCTATTATGGCTGAGTTCTAATATCACTATAAAATGACCAGTTTGCATTTACTAACACTTTTCCTGCAATGTGTAACTAGTGTAATGTGCTCAGTGTATGCTTAGCACAGCTTTTATGGACCTAAACTTAGAGATCATTTATCCCTATTATCAACAAATCTAACATCCAGACATTGACGTCTGCTGGCATTATTGGAACATGAAAATAAGAATTTACTTACCGATAATTCTATTTCTCGGAGTCCGTAGTGGATGCTGGGGTTCCTGAAAGGACCATGGGGAATAGCGGCTCCGCAGGAGACAGGGCACAAAAAGTAAAGCTTTAGGATCAGGTGGTGTGCACTGGCTCCTCCCCCCATGACCCTCCTCCAAGCCTCAGTTAGGTACTGTGCCCGGACGAGCGTACACAATAAGGAAGGATTTATGAATCCCGGGTAAGACTCATACCAGCCACACCAATCACACTGTACAACCTGTGATCTGAACCCAGTTAACAGTATGATAACAGCGGAGCCTCTGAAAAGATGGCTCACAACAATAATAACCCGATTTTTGTAACTATGTACAAGTAATGCAGATAATCCGCACTTGGGATGGGCGCCCAGCATCCACTACGGACTCCGAGAAATAGAATTATCGGTAAGTAAATTCTTATTTTCTCTATCGTCCTAGTGGATGCTGGGGTTCCTGAAAGGACCATGGGGATTATACCAAAGCTCCCAAACGGGCGGGAGAGTGCGGATGACTCTGCAGCACCGAATGAGAGAACTCCAGGTCCTCCTTAGCCAGGGTATCAAATTTGTAGGATTTTACAAACGTGTTTGCCCCTGACTAAATAGCCGCTCGGCAAAGTTGTAAAGCCGAGACCCCTCGGGCAGCCGCCCAAGATGAGCCCACCTTCCTTGTGGAATGGGCATTTACATATTTTGGCTGTGGCAGGCCTGCCACAGAATGTGCAAGCTGAATTGTATTACACATCCAACTAGCAAAAGTCTGCTTAAAAGCAAGAGCACCCAGTTTGTTGGGTGCATACAGGATAACAGCAAGTCAGTTTTCCTGACTCCAGCCGTCCTGGAACCTATATTTTCAGGGCCCTGACCACATCTAGCAACTTGGAGTCCTCCAAGTCCCTAGTAGGCGCAAGACACCACAATAAGCTGGTTCAGGTGAAACACTGACACCACCTTAGGGAGAGAACTGGGGACGAGTCCGCAGCTCTGCCCTGTCCGAATGGACAAACAGATATGGGCTTTTTTGAGAAAAAAACCACCAATTTGACACTCGCCTGGTCCAGGCCAGGTCCAAGAGCATGTTCACTTTTCATGTGAGATGCTTCAAATCCACAGATTTGACTGGTTTTAAACCAATGTGTTTTGAGGAATCCCAGAACTACGTTGAGATCCCACAGTGCCACTGGAGGCACAAAAGGGGGTTGTATATGCAATACTCCCTTGACAAACTTCTGGACTTCAGGAACTGAAGCCAATTCTTTCTGGAAGAAAAATCGACAGGGCCGAAATTTGAACCTTAATGGACCCCAATTTGAGGCCCATAGACACTCCTGTTTGCAAGAAATGCAGGAATCGACCGAGTTGAAATTTCTTCGTGGGGCCTTCCTGGCCTCACACCATGCAACATATTTTCGCCACATGTGGTGATAATGTTGTGCGGTCACCTCCTTTCTGGCTTTGACCAGGGTAGGAATGACCTCTTCCTGAATGCCTTTTCCCTTAGGATCCGGCGTTCCACCGCCATGCCGTCAAACGCAGCTGCGGTAAGTCTTGGAACAGACATGGTACTTGCTGAAACAAGTCCCTTCTTAGCGGCAGAGGCCATAAGTCCTCTGTGAGCATCTCTTGAAGTTCCGGGTACCAAGTCCTTCTTGGCCAATCCGGAGCCATGAGTATAGTTCTTACTCCTCTACGTCTTCTAATTCTCAGTACCTTAGGTATGAAAAGCAGAGGATGGAACACATACACCGACTGGTACACCCACGGTGTTACCAGAACGTCCACAGCTATTGCCTGAGGGTCTCTTAACCTGGCGCAATACCTGTCCCGTTTTTTGTTCAGACGGGACGCCATCATGTCCACCTTTGGTAATTCCCAACGGTTTACAATTATGTGGAAAACTTCCCCATGAAGTTCCCACTCTGCCGGGTGGAGGTCGTGCCTACTGAGGAAGTCTGCTTCCCAGTTTCCATTCCCGGAATGAAACACTGCTGACAGTGCTATCACATGATTTTCCGCCCAGCGAAAAGTCCTTGCAGTTTTTGCCACTGCCCTCCTGCTTCTTGTGCCGCCCTGTCTATTTACGTGGGCGACTGCCGTGATGTTTTATCCCACTGGATCAATACCGGCTGACCTTGAAGCAGAGGTCTTGCTAAGCTTAGAGCATTATAAATTTACCCTTAGCTATATTTATGTGGAGAAAAATCTCCAGACTTGATCACACTCCCTGGAAATTTTTTCCTTGTGTGACTGCTCCCCAGCCTCTCGGGCTGGCCTCCGTGGTCACCAACATCCAAAACTGAATGCCGAATCTGCGGCCCTCTAGAAGATGAGCACTCTGTAACCACCACAGGAGAGACACCCTTGTCCTTGGATATAGGGTTATCCGCTGATGCATCTGAAGATGCGATCCGGACCATTTGTCCAGCAGATCCCACTGAAGAAGTTCTTGCATGAAATCTGCCGACTGGAATTGCTTCGAAGGAAGTCACCATTTTTTTACCATGGCCCTTGTGCAATGATGCACTGATTTTAGGAGGTTCCTGACTAGCTCGGATAACTCC
The DNA here is from genome assembly GCF_028390025.1 of Pseudophryne corroboree. Lineage (NCBI taxonomy): Eukaryota > Metazoa > Chordata > Amphibia > Anura > Myobatrachidae > Pseudophryne > Pseudophryne corroboree. The sequence continues at coordinate 178,010,727 of NC_086450.1, read as the reverse complement.
CTGGCTTTCTCTTCCGGGAGAAACACCTTTTTCTGGACTGTGTCCAGAATCATCCCTAAGCACAGGAGACTTGTTGTCGGGATCAGCTGCGATTTTGGAATCTTTAGAATCCACCCCTGCTGTTGTAACAGTATCCGAGATAGTGCTACTCCGACCTCCAACTGTTCCCTGGACTTTGCCCTTATCAGGAGATCGTCCAAGTAAGGGATAATTAAGACGCCTTTTCTTCGAAGAAGAAGAACCATCATTTCGGCCATTACCTTGGTAAAGACCCGGGGTGCCGTAGACAATCCAAACGGCAGCGTCTGAAACTGATAGTGACAGTTCTGTACCACGAACCTGAGGTACCCTTAGTGATAAGGGCAAATTTGGGACATGGAGGTAAGCATCCCTGATGTCTCGGGACACCAGATAGTCCCCTTCTTCCCGGTTCGTTATCACTGCTCTGAGTGACTCCATCTTGATTTGAACCTTTGTAAGTGTTCAAATTTTTTTAGATTTAGAATAGGTCTCACCTAGCCTTCTGGCTTCAGTACCACAATATAGTGTGGAATAATACCCCTTTTCTTGTTGTAGGAGGGGTAATTTAATTATCACCTGCTGGGAATACAGCTCGTGAATTTTTTCCCATACTGCCTCCTTGTCGGAGGGAGACCTTGGTAAAGCAGCCTTCAGGAGCCTGCGCAGGGGAAACGTCTCGACATTCCAAACTGTACCCCTGGGATACTACTTGTAGGATCCAGGGGTCCTGTACGGTCTCAGCGTCATGCTGAGAGCTTGTCAGAAGCGGTGGAACGCTTCTGTTCCTGGGGATGGGCTGCCTGCTGCAGTCTTCTTCCCTTTCCTCTATCCCTGGGCAGATATGACTCTTATAGGGACGAAAGGACTGAAGCTGAAAAGACGGTGTCTTTTTCTGCAGAGATGTGACTTAGGGTAAAAACGGTGGATTTTCCAGCAGTTGCCGTGGCCACCAGGTCCGATGGACCGACCCCAAATAACTCCTCTTCCTTTATACGGCAATACACCTTTGTGCCGTTTGGAATCTGCATCACCTGACCACTGTCGTGTCCATAAACATCTTCTGGCAGATATGGACATCGCACTTACTCTTGATGCCAGAGTGCAAATATCCCTCTGTGCATCTCGCATATATAGAAATACATCCTTTAAATGCTCTATAGTCAATAAAATACTGTCCCTGTCAAGGGTATCAATATTTTTAGTCAGGGAATCCGACCAAGCCACCCCAGCTCTGCACATCCAGGCTGAGGCGATCGCTGGTCGCAGTATAACACCAGTATGTGTGTATATACTTTTTATGATATTTTTCCAGCCTCCTGTCAGCTGGCTCCTTGAGGACGGCCCTATCTATAGACGGTACCGCCACTTGTTCTGATAAGCGTGTGAGCGCCTTATCCACCCTAAGGGGTGTTTCCCAACGCGCCCTAACTTCTGGCGGGAAAGGGTATACCGCCCATATTTTCTATCGGGGGGAACCCACGCATCATCACACACTTCATTTAATTTATCTGATTCAGGAAAAACTACGGTAGTTTTTTCACATCCCACATAATACCCTCTTTTGTGGTACTTGTAGTATCAGAAATATGTAACACCTCCTTCATTGCCCTTAACGTGTGGCCCTAATAAGGAATACGTTTGTTTATTCACCGTCGACACTGGATTCAGTGTCCCTGTCTGTGTCTGTGTCGACCGACTAAAGTAAACGGGCGTTTTAAAACCCCTGACGGTGTTTTTGAGACGTCTGGACCGGTACTAATCGTTTGTCGGCCGTCTCATGTCGTCAACCGACCTTGGCGCGTGTTGACATTATCACGTAATTCCCTAAATAAGCCATCCATTCCGGTGTCGACTCCCTAGAGAGTGACATCACCATTACAGGCAATTGCTCCGCCTCCTCACCAACATCGTCCTCATACATGTCGACACACACGTACCGACACACAGCACACACACAGGGAATGCTCTGATAGAGGACAGGACCCACTAGCCCTTTGGAGAGACAGAGGGAGAGTTTGCCAGCACACACCAAAAACGCTATAATTATATAGGGACAACCTTATATAAGTGTTTTCCCTTATAGCATCTTTTTTATATATTTCTAACGCCAAATTAGTGCCCCCCCTCTCTGTTTTAACCCTGTTTCTGTAGTGCAGTGCAGGGGAGAGCCTGGGAGCCTTCCCTCCAGCCTTTCTGTGAGGGAAAATGGCGCTGTGTGCTGAGGAGATAGGCCCCGCCCCTTTTTCGGCGGCCTCGTCTCCCGCTCGTAACGGATTCTGGCAGGGGTTAAATATCTCCATATAGCCCCCGGAGGCTATATGTGAGGTATTTTTAGCCAAAAAAGGTTTTCATTTGCCTCCCAGGGCGCCCCCCTCCCAGCGCCCTGCACCCTCAGTGACTGCCGTGTGAAGTGTGCTGAGAGGAAAATGGCGCACAGCTGCAGTGCTGTGCGCTACCTTAAGAAGACTGAGGAGTCTTCTGCCGCCGATTCTGGACCTCTTCTCGTTTCAGCATCTGCAAGGGGGCCGGCGGCGAGGCTCCGGTGACCATCCAGGCTGTACCTGTGATCGTCCCTCTGGAGCTAATGTCCAGTAGCCAAGAAGCCAATCCATCCTGCACGCAGGTGAGTTCACTTCTTCTCCCCTAAGTCCCTCGTTGCAGTGATCCTGTTGCCAGCAGGACTCACTGTAAAATAAAAAACCTAAGCTAAACTTTTCTAAGCAGCTCTTTAGGAGAGCCACCTAGATTGCACCCTTCTCGGCCGGGCACAAAAATCTAACTGAGGCTTGGAGGAGGGTCATGGGGGGAGGAGCCAGTGCACACCACCTGATCCTAAAGCTTTACTTTTTGTGCCCTGTCTCCTGCGGAGCCGCTATTCCCCATGGTCCTTTCAGGAACCCCAGCATCCACTAGGACGATAGAGAAAGAGAAGACATCACTTTTAACTCTCCTTCCCAATCATACAGGAGGCAGTTACGTGACCGATGCAATACAGACTCCTGAATCCTGCCCCCTTACAGTCCAGACAGTCGGCATGCTGACTGATAGGGACTATTCCCTCATGAGTGCCCACCCATACAGCGGCATCGGTATAGTGACCAGTGGCCACGCATACCAATACCCTTCTTACAGCCAATAGACAGGAGTGAGTGGACATAGAAACTGTGAAAGTAGATCATTATGAATGCTTGTGTGTACAGTTACCTGTCTCACAAAGGGATCACTGATCCTTATTTTTAGATTTAACTTATAAGCATTCACTATGTATTGGGAGGACTGTGACACAGTAGACAATGCATGGTGTGTATAGAAGCCAAATCTATTATATTGAGGCAGAGACTGGTGGTGAAATCGATTAGCATAGCTTTGGTTTATCCTTACCTGATATCTTCACATCAAATGTGACAGAGTCACTATCTGTGTCACAGATATATTCCCCAGAGTCTTCAACACTGGCCCTTGGCAAGATCAAGCAGCGACGGGGCCCATCTGAGATCACCTGCAGATTCTCATCTTCATCCACTTCTAGCCCATCTTTAAACCAGCGGACAACGCCACTGCTATTTGACACTTCAATCACCAGCTCCACCCTCTCCTCTATGATATACTCCAGATCCTGCGAGCGAGCCTCCGGGAAAATAATCTTTGTAGGAGGATCTGGAAATTAAAAAAATAATAAAAACATTAAAACAAATCTGTGCACCAAATCAATACATTATTTTGCAAGTTTATCTGGAAAGCATGGTCAAGCTGACAAAAATGACTCAATGCATCCTTGTAGAACAGGGGTGGGAACCTTTAGCCCTCCAGCTGTTGTTGAACTTAACATACCAGTATGCCTTGCTACAGTTTTGCTATTTGGCCATGCTAAAACTGTTGCAGGGCATGCTGAGATGTGTAGTTCAACAACAGCTGGCGGGCCAAAGGTTCCACATCCCTGTTGTAGAATGACACAATCAGGCCAAAGGGGTAAAGAAATATACCACATAATTGTAATGAATCACTCTCCGTCAGAGATACCTCATATATATTTGGGTCATAATTAAAGGGATTTTCTACAGATAAATTATCCTTTTTTTTCCCCACTAAAATCATGACATAAGCCACTGCGTCACCAATACAGTACTGTTCATATTGGAACAGCGCTCTTGTGAAATGTAACATGCTAAAGCCAGAGCCATCTTCAGATGGTGTCAGCAGGCACCTTTGTTGAGATTGGATGGGGGAGAGGGATATTTTGAAATCCATCCACACTGTGGCTGCAGCCCACTTAGTTCAGGCAGCAAACAGAGCAGCAAGTCAGCACCGGACCTCTACACTTCCAAACCAAACTGTATACTATTCATTTCAAAACACTTCTTCATTAGAATGAGAAAAATAACATACAATATACTTTTTAGTTGTTACAATAAAGTACTCCTCTGCAATTATAATACTGTAATAAATAATAAGAAAGTGATGTTTCAAGGTTGTTACTACATATACGACTCCGGCAGTGTATGCCAGGTGTTCTTCATTGCTTCCTTGCATTAGTGGTCTTGTGCTTTCTTCTACAGAGTCTTAAATAAATACATTATCTTCTTCCTATCTTACAACTCTATTTATCCCCTTGCTGTTTCTCTGTCTTTAGCATCTGCTAGTATTCCTTGCACGGCCTTTGTCCTTTGAAATCTCTTCTATTTTTGTATCATTCTTTTATTTTGTCTCTTTTCATTTTCCCTTTTTGAAATGTATTATTCAGTAATGAATAGTACATAGTACACTTTGCTCATCTTCATTCTAAGGACATAAAATGTTCCATGAATCTTTCTATTAGAACCACGGGAGTGCTTATAACAGGGCTGGACAACTCCTGTCAGCCAGGTAGACAATGCACTTAAAGAAATTACAGAAAATTGCCATATATCATTTATATTGATGTGAATGGATGCATGTAACTCCTGACTACTTAAAGTCCATGCTGTCTGAAAGATATGACTGACTGGCTCCTGACTTATACATTATTGTGTCATTGCTGTATGCTTACAGCGTGTTCCTCCTGATCTGCAGTCACTGCAACCTGAACAGCTGTCAAATCACGGATCACTGATCATACAGTAAACACATGGACACTTTTTAGAATGCCTGAGTGACCAACTATATTACATGCTGCATTCCTGATGCAACACACATGCAGACAGTTGGCATTGTATATAATAAAATTATAGGTGTCATAATAAGTAGGGATTAATAATCCCTATGTGAACTATTCAACACACACAGTATAGGAAAACTCTATAGCAGAAGGCTCATAGTAATGGTTCTGATGGTGATTACATACTACATAGCCTTACATCATCTACTTCTACATTAGTACTAGATGTAGTGGATAAAGAAACTTTGCATACATATTCACCAGACTAATGCAAATGTTTAGATGAACTTAATTACCAGGAACACTGGACAGTATTTTATTATTATTATTATTATTATTACTGTAATGTTGTCATTGATTAGTAAGGTGTCACAATGCTCCACAGTGCCAGACTGTGGGTAAGACAAAGCACATATAAAACATACTGTACCAGACAGATAAAATAAATGGAGATGTGAGAACAAAAGGTTAGGAGAGCCCAGCCAGCACTTGAGAGAGTTATTAAGGTGTGTACACACGGTAAGATCTTTTCTTCAGATTCTGACTATATAGTCAGAATCGGAAGAAAAGATAGTGCAGATCGCAAGGTGACAGTCACCTTGCGATCCCGATCCGATGCGCGGCCCCGCGCGGTCGGCATCGGCCGAAAAAATAGGCTGTGCAGGCAAGTCAATCCTGACTATCTCTATAGAAGAGATAGTCAGGATTGACACTTAGCCAAAATCGCACAGAACCAGGATCGCAAGCACACTCATTATGTGCTTGCGATACTGGCTAAGTGCCGACCCGACCCCCCGTTGCACAGTGAGAATCGGATAAGTCCGAATCTCACCGTGTGTACACACCCTTACTGTAACATTATAATAGGATAAAAATGTAATTCAGACAAATTGCTTAAATCAAATGGATTAACCAATTTGTTTGAACTATGATTTTTGCCAGTTTCCCAGTGTTTGGGAGCAAATGGTTGATTGCCATATCCTTCCATACATTACATTACATTCCAACCACTCCCATTCGATTAAACTCCACTACAGTGCGGAAGTAGCACTTTTTGATTAAGCTGACCTTTTAGAGGGTGACAGCACACCATCCTTCCTACCCCCATTGGCTACATATTGACTACGCACAGGAACTGTCAACTATTATGAACAAGCATTCTCTATCACACAAATATTCACCAATAATCATTACACCTCAAAAGAGTGAGTAAAATGCACTTTGCAGATCATCTCTTTTCTGGTTAACAACTTGGTAGTTAATATAGGGGCTACAGGTTTCCCATTTGTGCACCCAAAATTATTTTATTGCTCTCTATCTTCAATCTTTATTGTGTGTATGTCAAGTGTGTCCAGTGTACTGGTATTAGCATCACTATTGTGTAGTTCCACTCCAACCAGCCAGATTGGAAGGATGGTCTGACAGATAATTGTATAGTGTGCACCCAGCTGAGGGCATGATGGAGAGTGTTGTAATGAGCAGTGAGATGTATGAAGGGGTCGTGTAGTTCAGGACTTTGGAGAGTAATTTGCATGGGTTGCAGTTATGTAACCAGCAGTCAGGAGACCGCTAGCCACAATACCGGCCCCTAAATCCCGCCCACTCACAATCCCAATGGCCGGTATGCTGACCAGCAGGGACTATTCCCACTCGTGGGTGTCCACGACACCCATAGAGTGGGAACAGAACCTGTGGCTACCGGGATACTGGCGTCGGTATGCTGACTGGCGCTCTACTGACTGCCGGTCATGCATACCCAACCCATTTACATTTGCACTGGAGGACAGTACAGGGATTTACAGAGTGGAGCATCAGATGTGGAACGGTGGGAGAGGAAAATCAGTACTGCCAGTGACTGACGCATGATTAGACGCGAGAAGGGAATGCTAGATAGCATGCTGCTGCTGATGATGATGATGGTAAGAGAATGGATAAGAGGTTTGGTTATGTCTGTGATAAGAAAAGTATGTATGACTACAGGACCACAAGACTGCATGGGTGAGATGTATCAAAGTAAAAAATATGGTAAAACTTCAGTAAAGTCAGTTTTCAGAGGTTTACTGTAATACATATGCCTTGCCAAATGTATAAAAAAAGGTCCGCATCAGAGATATACACTGAGGATCTGAGTCATCGCAAGCGCTATGGAATTCTATAGGGCTGCGATGTTCAGCATGCTCCAGAAAGCGAAGCTTTGTGGAGAGGGTTAGATGCATCGTCGCATGGAGAGTGAAAAAATGAAAAAGTGATAAACTACCAGCCAACAAGCTCCTAACTGACATTTTTCAAACAAGGCCTGTGACATGGCAGATAGAAGCTGATTAGCTGGTACTTTTTCTCTCTCCGTTTTATCACTCTCCACGCGATGATGCATCTAGCCCATGATAGGCAAGGATGGGCTTGCCTATAGAAGCCTTTGGGTTTCTTTCTGCTGAATCTTTCTGTGGAAGCCCCCTGGCTATTGCGTATGCCGCAAAAGGACTCCCGGGTCATAAATCTGTCTGTCTTCTCATTGCAAGGGACAGCTCTCATCGGAAGAGCTGTCACTGCATGTAAGTATTCCTGCATACCGGCAATCACAAATGCCATTATGCAAGTGAGAGGGTGGGATACATTGCAATTTTCATCCAAAAGCTGATACATTCTGTCCCATGTGAGGTATAAAACACTAGGTTGAGTCAAGGATGACCCCAAACAGTGAGAAAATTGTGTCATTCTTGGCTTTAACCCTCCGTCAGGCGCACCTCTGGGACTCCCAGGTTCAGGCGCAGTGCACCTGACAGGCGTTAGAAAATCGTAATTCGCACCTAATTAACTCAATTCTAATGCTCTTAAAGTGATCAGTGACCTTCATTAGGACGTACAAAGAGAGAGATCATAGGTTTTGCGGGCCATTTCAGCAGAAAATCTGAAGCAAAAAAGAGAAAACACCAACATGAGTATAAGTCTGGGTGCAGTGTGTGCCTGAGAGGCCACCCTGGACAAACCTACATATTTCCGCAAAATATTCACAACCTTTGTAATTTTCATTCATAAAATTAGCAAAATAAACAATTAATAGATGAAAATAAAAGGAAAAACGAACCTTCAGAAGTTGGAGGAGTTTGGGCGCAGTGTGCCTGAGAGGCCAGGAGGGTCACTACTGCACTCCACGCAGGCGGCGGGAAAACTGACTAGGGGGGTTTCGAACAGCACCTAGAGATAGGAAGGTACTAGGAGGGACACGCCCCTGCGCCCCCTTGGGGCAGAGAGGGGAGCGAGAACAGCTTTGCGGCGCCTGTCAGGCCAGCTGCGCCTGACTGAGGGTTAAGGGACATTTGAGAGAAAAGTGGTGACAGTGGGAAGATAATGATAAGTTCTGTTTTGGACATATTCAGCTTTAGACAGCAGCCCAATCTTTACAACCCACAAAGTCCCGCAGTTCTCCACTTCCACTAACAAAACAGGCAACACCCATTCCACTCATCAAAGGACCCTTGTGTTTGGAAGATTGACATGGATCATGATGACAGTGTATTCTGGATGTCAGAGGCACTCACTGAGTACGTAACCAGGCATTCTAGAAAGAGAAAAGAAGACTCTATCTTGGGGGCACTCTTTGAAATATAAATAGGGCCAGATATACCCTTAGGTATCATTAAAATATAACCTTTAATTGTATCTTTAAAATTAATAGGAATTTGAAAAGGAAAAAATATAAACACACACACAGGTTTATTCATATACACCTTGGGATCACTTGTTTATCACAAGGAGTTCAAAGAACACTGATTGCTCACTATGGAGCTTATTGGTTCAGAGAACACTGATTGCTCACCGAGGAGCTTGTTTTAATTATTTTTATTCAGATTTTTTTATAACCAATTATGATCTCTCACTGTTTAAACAACCATATCATGAATAGGTATTGATTTACCGAACGTCAGCTCCTATATTCTCAAACACATGTATAATTATAAAAATTCAAAATTTGCCCAAATGGTATATACACAGTGTTGAGAGAAGCAGAATGCCCATCATATTTATATGGTATCTTATGCGCTCATTAGTAGCCTGACATAAATAGTTGGTATAGAGAGAAAAAAGGAAAGAGTAAAAAAGATGATCAGTATGCCATGGTACATTGCTTCTACTGTCTCACCGTCATGAGCTCAAGGTTTTTGTTAGCTCAGCGGCCGGTGGATGAGAGGGCAGCGACCTTGAAATTTCTGACCAGAAAGAGGATAAGTGGCCGTACTGCTTTCCCTGTTAGAGCGGATGGAATGTCTCGATATCCTAGGACATTGCAGGACACTGCACCGCAATCCAGGGATGAGTGTTAACCGAAATTGAGTACAATTCCTGCCTGTTTAATTTTCAGGTAATTGCAGGGAGATGATAGGGAGTGGTTCAATGTTAAACCAGTGCCGTGCACATTCTCACATAGAAATGCATTTATCAAAAAAGCCGTTCTCCACACAGGCTATTAGCAAAGTACTTTCCCAAATTTATTTTCAGGTATACTTTATCGGTATACTAATATTGTTAGGCTCACTTAACATAATTCATTATTTTCTCTAACATTTGACCATAGGTCACTGAACAATATGTGTTGGGCTAAAAAGTAGCAGCAAACCCAGCTAGAATGAAAAGTTTTTATGACCGCAATATGCCAGATAGTGCAGTGAAGTGAGCAAGCCTACGGGTGAAAACGCGTTTTGGCACGGCTGGAATCAGCATGGCAATGTCGCCTTGTGAAAGTTAGAATCACTGGTCCTACAACCAACATACGCTGCTCCGTCCAGAAGTCCTGCTGCCTTTAGAACGGTAATCTTCCTATTTTCAGCTAGCTCTCATCCACGGATTGTGGTGCAGCGTCCTTGCTCTGTCCTATGATATCAAGGCGCTGCAACCGCTCTAACGTAGAAAGCAGCACAGCTACTAACCTTTTTTCCGGCCAGTAATACCCGAAGCGCTGCTGTTTTCATATTTTGCCGTCCGCTGCACCGGTCCTAGTGACCAGAGTACATGACGAAAAGAGATCTCAGCGGCTGGACTGGGTTTGCGGTCATAAAAACTTTTCATTCTAGCTGGGTTTGCTGCTACTTTTTAGCCCAACACATATTGTTCAGTGACCTATGGTCAAATGTTAGAGAAAATAATGAATTATGTTAAGTGAGCCTAACAATATTAGTATACCGATAAAGTATACCTGAAAATAAATTTGGGAAAGTACTTTGCTAATAGCCTGTGTGGAGAACGGCTTTTTTGATAAATGCATTTCTATGTGAGAATGTGCACGGCACTGGTTTAACATTGAACCACTCCCTATCATCTCCCTGCAATTACCTGAAAATTAAACAGGCAGGAATTGTACTCAATTTCGGTTAACACTCATCCCTGGATTGCGGTGCAGTGTCCTGCAATGTCCTAGGATATCGAGACATTCCATCCGCTCTAACAGGGAAAGCAGTACGGCCACTTATCCTCTTTCTGGTCAGAAATTTCAAGGTCGCTGCCCTCTCATCCACCGGCCGCTGAGCTAACAAAAACCTTGAGCTCATGACGGTGAGACAGTAGAAGCAATGTACCATGGCATACTGATCATCTTTTTTACTCTTTCCTTTTTTCTCTCTATACCAACTATTTATGTCAGGCTACTAATGAGCGCATAAGATACCATATAAATATGATGGGCATTCTGCTTCTCTCAACACTGTGTATATACCATTTGGGCAAATTTTGAATTTTTATAATTATACATGTGTTTGAGAATATAGGAGCTGACGTTCGGTAAATCAATACCTATTCATGATATGGTTGTTTAAACAGTGAGAGATCATAATTGGTTATAAAAAAATCTGAATAAAAATAATTAAAACAAGCTCCTCGGTGAGCAATCAGTGTTCTCTGAACCAATAAGCTCCATAGTGAGCAATCAGTGTTCTTTGAACTCCTTGTGATAGACAAGTGCTCCCAAGGTGTATATGAATAAACCTGTGTGTGTGTTTATATATTTTTCCTTTTCAAATTCCTATTAATTTTAAAGATACAATTAAAGGTTATATTTTAATGATACCTAAGGGTATATCTGGCCCTATTTATATTTCAAAGAGTGCCCCCAAGATAGAGTCTTCTTTTCTCTTTCTAGAATATTTGGTTTTCTGACTCTGGGGAGCAACACCAACCCTGTATTATGGTGAATCTACCCGGGTAATCATAGGTATTTGGTTTTCTTTAAAGAATTAACCCCCCTCGTGTGTTCATTTTGTGTGTAACTGTGTCATCCAGGCACAAACAAGGGGGTATCTTGTTGCGGATCATCACAAATGTTTCTTCCTACGTAACCAGGCAACCAGATAAACAAAAATTTAGGCAATGAGCCTGGGAAAATATGATTTAATTTCTTACAAATCATTATGTTTTTAAGTTGGAATTTGGTGCATCAATCTTTTGGCAGTTTAGAACCTTTTGTCCCAATACAAACATTTAAACACATGAAATATCAATGTAAAAGAATATGAAGGATGTAAATTGTCAAGGACCTCACTTTATCCCTGACTTTTTTCGGAAGAACTCTGCACTCTAACTATTGGTCAGAGCGAAGTAATTCAACCCATTCAGCTGCCACCACTATTTTAGCAACCATATGATAGTAAATATCATGTGTTTTTCATGGAGAGGTTTAGATCTTGGAAACAATGCTTCTTAGAGATATGCAATTCGCAACCCACCTGCGAATAGACCAGATATGCCCTTATGGAAAACTGCATGTTCTCCGTGATTATAAAAATATTAATTTCTCTTCATAAACCATATCCAACGTGGGCGTTCCAATACACGTGGCCTAATTACCTGAACACCAAAGAACTTGCACTCTACAGGTCCTGTCAGACAAGGTAGATCTTCCTGCTGACGAATTTAGCATAATTACATGTACAGTCAGATTGACCATCTGCTCTGCACTACCACAGTTAATTACCATTCCAATGAAGCTTCCTATTTCTAAGCGGGCAGACCAGTACATAAAAAGAACCTAACTACAATGCCTGTGAATCTCCATTTACATTGGACGTCCTGTACTAAGATTCTTCTGAATGTTATTAAGCAACCCAGTATCACCTGAGAAATATAACATGTAATATTGTAAAATCAATATTTTCTACTTAATATCTATGATTCTTCACATAATTGAAAACAGGTACAAAGATAACTGTGAAGAAAAGGTAAACCACAGCTACCAATCAAATTGTTCCTTCCATTTTTTAAATCTGGACTAGAAAGAGGACCGCTACAATTTCATTGGTTGCTATGGGCAATATCATATTTTGTTCACAGCTACCTCTGTACCAGCTTTTATACGTATCCCCCAAAGGTTTTTGGTAGCATACATTGTGGACTAAAATGTAAAGTGAAAGGCCCAAAACAATGACTTACTGGTCACAATTTAGAAAACAAAGAGTAAATTAAAAAAGTTAAAGGATTTTCATTATCTCCTCACCACCTGCACAGTGTATGGAACAATCTTCTTATTCACTAAGCCCCTCTCACAGATGCCATATATCAGGTTACTATGACAACAGCTGAAAACTAACATGCCTTTCTCCCACGCAGGTCACACAAACTACACAGAGCATTCAATTAACTTGTGGTTTCTATTGTCCTATCGGTACAGTTATAAAGAAGAACATGTCTGCGATTTGATGGAATCATGGGTAATTTTTCATTATTATTTTTTACCTAAAACAACAGTAAATTATTTCTACAAAGACCTTGCTGTATTTTGCACAGCTGAGTAGAAGTTTCCACTCACAATAATACAGTTAAAAGAGACATTATACTGTATATATCTTTTTTACTATATAAATTATTCTGTTTTATCCAATACGTGATCTGGTGTTTCTAAATCATGATGTAAAGCAGCTTTAAGTGACGCAGCCTAAAATGTATTTTTAAACAACAATTATTCTGGCATCTCTTCTACTGACTGAGTCTAATGTATAATTGGTGCAGGGTGTGGAATGTGCCAAGGGGGCCATAGGATGCCCACCCTCAGGGCTGGCTCTAAGCATGTTCGAATAGAGCGGCCGCGCGGGGCGTCACCCTTAATAGACACCGCCATATTCGAACCTGGAGCCGGCCCTGTGCAGCATTACCCGGCCTTAAACTCTTCTTGTGTGCCAGTGCACGCTGTGTGGCGCCGGTGTCTGACGTCAGACGCCGGCAGCGCGCATAGCACACGCAACCGCTTTGGAGCCCGCCCACGCCCTCAGACTGCAGCACTTCTTCCCCTCCCAGCGCCGCAGGTATTGTGAGGGGCATTTATGGATGGCACTGTGTGGGGTCATATTTGCACTGTGGGGGCATTTTTGTATCTGGCACTGTGGGGAATATCTGCACTGTGGGGGCATTTTTGTATCTGGCACTGTGGGGGCATATCTGCACTGTGGGGGAATATCTGCACTGTGGGGGCATTTATGTATCTGGCACTGTGGGGGCATATCTGCACTGTGGGGGCATTTATCTTGCACTGTGGGGACATTTATCTTGCACTGTGGGGTCATATCTGCACTGTGGGGTCATTTTTGTATCTGGCACTGTGGGGGCATATCTGCACTGTGGGGGCATTTATGTATCTGGCACTGTGGGGGCATTTATCTGGCACTGTGGGAACATTTATCTGGCACTGTGGGGGCATAACTGCACTGTGGGGGAATATCTGCACTGTGGGAGCATTTATGTATCTGGCACTGTGGGGCATATCTGCAATGTGGGGGCCTTTATGTATCTGGCACTGTGGGGGCATTTATCTGGCACTGTGGGGACATTTATCTGGCACTGTGGGGGCATATCTGCACTGTGGGGGCATTTATCTGGCACTGTGGGGACATTTATCTTGCACTGTGGGGGCATACCTGCACTGTGGGGTCATATCTGCACTGTGGGGGCATTTTTGTATCTGGCACTGTGGGGGCATTTATGTATCTGGCACTGTAGGGGCATTTATGTATCTGGAACTGTGGGGACATATCTGGCACTTTGTGACCATTTATGTATCTGGCACTGCTGGGGGGCATGTCATGTGTTGCTGGCAATGCTGGGGTGCATGTCATGTGTAGCTGGCACGGCTGTGGAGCATATCATGTAGTGTTCCCGCTAGGCGTCTGTGGCTAGGCAATGTGTCTCAGTGCTCTACCTGGCGCAATGTGTCTCAGTGCTCTACCTGGCGCAATGTGTCTCAGTGCTCTACCTGGCGCAATGTGTCTCAGTGCTCTGCCTGGCGCAAAGTGTCTAATGTGCTCTGCCTGGCATAAAGTGTCTAGGAGGTTCTACCTGGTGCAATGTGTATTAGCTGCACTACTGTGTGGTATAATGCAAATTGCCACTATTATGTGGCCACGCACCTTCCCCACGAAGCAACGCCCCTAAATTTTTGCTGCGCGCCTTCGGCGCGCACTGTACATGCTTTGGCATGTAGGTAGATGAGCACCAAGCATTACAGTATGTACATCATTTTGCCCTCCTAACTTAAAAATGTGCCCTCCCTGTGATCAACACCCTGCCCTAAAAAGTGAACACTATCATGTGTAGCTGGCACTGCTGCGGGGCATGTCATGTGTAGCTGGCACGGCTGCGGGGCATGTCATGTGTAGCTGGCACTGCTGGGGAGCATATGTCTGGCACTGCACATTATGTGTATCTGGCACTATACTGGAGACATTATGTGTATCTGACACTAAACTGGATACATTGTGTGTAAGGAACACTACTGTGGCTGTTATGTGTAAGGCTGCTAATTGTGTGCGTAGAGGGGGTGCGAAAATATATTTATTTATAGTCTAATAATATGACGTTATGAGGCCACGCCCACTTTTCCAGAGGCCACACCCACTTTTCCTGGAGCTCAGGGGTTTGGGGGCGCTTTTACATGTTCTCACTCAGGGTACTAGTAGGCCTGGAGCCGGCCCTGCCCACCCTACACCCAGAACAGTGAAAGATACATTTATGGTGCCCTTCTTTGGGGCAGTAATGTGACACAGACAACAATATGGGAGTAGACTGGTGTGATAATGGCAATATGGGAGGAAGGTGTGATGGTGGAAATATGGGAGGAGAGTGGTGTGATGTGATGATGGCAATATGGGAGGAGAGTGGTGTGATGTGATGATGGCAATATGGGAGGAGAGTGGTGTGATGTGATGATGGCAATATGGGAGGAGAGTGGTGTGATGATGGCAATATGGGTGAAGAGTAGTATGATGATGGCAGCATGGAGGAGGAGGGTGTGATGATGGCAATATGGCAGGAGTAGGGTGTGATGGTGGAAATATGGGTGGACAATGATGTGATGATGGCAATATGGCAGGAGGATGGTGTGATGATGGCAATATGGGAGGAAAGTAGTGTGATGATGGCAATATGTCAGAAGAATGGTGTGATGATGGCAATGCTGTGATGATGGAAACATGACAGGAGACTGGTGTGATGATGGCAATAAGGCAGGAGGATGGTGTGATGATGGCAATATGGGAGGAAAGTAGTGTAATGATAGCAATATGAGAGGAGAGTAGTGTGATGATGGCAATATGGCATGAGAGTAGTGTGATGATGGCAATATGGCATAAGGATGGCGTGATGATGGTAATTTGGGAGGAGGATGCTGTGATGATGGCAATATGGCAGGAGGATGGTGTGATTATAGCAATATGGCAGGAGAGTGGTGTGATTATGGCAATATGGCATGAGACAGGTGTGATTATGGCAAAATGGGGGGAAATAAAACTGGGAGAGCAGAAGGGAAGGGAGAGGATGGGGAAAGATTGGGAAAACAAGAAAGCCCGTGCTGGTCTGCCAAACATGAGCCCAAAGATAGTTAAAAGATAGGTTTACTTAAACTAACGAATACCGGGGAGTGTGGAATTGTAAAGTAGGCTTTTGATATACTCAATTGTAGCAACATACCATATATGAGCTACGATAGCATCAGAGCATAAGTTGGAAGAGGTAGGGTACATCCGGTGTAACTTGGAGGGAACCAAGTATCAACTTGTGTAGATGGTAAAGGCATTTTCCTGCAGGGATGTAATTAATGAAGATTTATCAAGCCATGGTCTTATATGCGACCACTCCTTGTGGTCTTGGGTAGGATGCAAAGTATTGTCCTAGGCAAGGTGAAAAGATTCAGAGGAAGGGTTGGCCAGAGATAGAACAGAAAGAGTGAAATGGCTCTCCCTCTACCTGCAGAATAAACACATTGGGGGGTATTCAATTGTTTGAAAAGTCAGTTGGGTGTCTGTTTTTTCTAATAGACAGGTAAAAACAAACACTCAACTGACTTTTCAAACATTTGAATATCCCCCATTGTCTTTATAAAGGCGTGAGACATCTAAGCTTGGAGGATTACATACAGGTTTGAATGAAGCATTTTATCAGCAGGAAAGGGGTATGGAGGGCTGGGGAATGTTGCACAACTCTTTTTTTATTACTCATTACAGTGAGATTCCTTTGCTCTGTTCAGAGGGAGGGAACAGTGTAGCCCATGTCTAGTGCCCTCTCTATCTTAGTGATCAGGTCAGGTTGCTGTACTCAAACACTACATCTCAGGGAGGTCTGGCATTTTCAGTGATGATGGAAGTGACATCGGCACTGAAGATGAAGAAGTGAGTAGCCTGCTGCTTGCCATATGGGACCTTGTCACTGTTAAAACTGGACAGTAGGCACCTGCACCTTATTACCACAGTGAGAGTAAGGTTCTTTTCTGACCTTATTGCACTGATATTGTTAGAACAGAAAAAACACATGTTGTTCTGACTTAACACTACAGGACATTGTTCAGTGGAGAGTATAAAATGGCACAATATTATAGGTTTTCCAAGGTTGAGTGAACATGACCAAGTCATGGAGGGATATAACTAGTACTTTAGAAGATCCCACTTCCCTACAAAGCAATACTGTGTATAGGACTGCTTGGTGTGACACTGCCTTCATGTTGCTTGGAGCATCAGGTGAAGCCCCCCTCTCTACACTCTAACTCAGGTCATGCCCACCTTGCATTCTCTATAATTCGCCTCATGTGTGCATACAGTATATCTTACAAGGCCTCACATCTTGCCCCTCAATCCTCTCCCCTCTCTCCCCTATCCTATTACACCCTCTCCTGTCGCTCCTCTTTTGCATGAGCCCTGCCCAATACCCCTACCCTCCAGCCACTTACTACACAGTCTCATCCTCCTCAGTTTCCCCTATGGTCCTTTAAGTCCCTCTGTCCCACCTTCCCCTAATATATCTTACTCCTCCTTCTTTATAGATTAAGTTTTTTTGGGTAAGGTAATATGCGCTATGCAGTAAATTAATAAGCACAAATTTTTATATGGATTACTTTGCTAGATGCCCCTGCACGGATGAGGGGGGCTCCACACGTGCCCTCTGTCATGACTGTAGTTTTGTGAACCCAGCATGTATGTAAAGTCCGTGCAGGTAACTGGAGGACTGTGTGTATTATTGGCTGGTCTGCGGGAATCAGTGAGATGAAGTGCTCAAGAAGACTATGGACGATGAAGTAGGTACAAAAAGTAAGATTTAATGGAGTAACGATAATTCAGAGAGGCTGAGGTTACCCCAATGACTGAAGAATGGAGTTAATAATTGTAAAACGATACTGTAGCACTCTGTATAAAGAACAATGACTGTGACGTTAAGACAAGGCTGAAGAAGAACTGAAGATTGTGGCTGTGACGTTAAGACAAGGCTGAAGAATACTGTGACTGTGTCTTTAAGACGAGACTGAAGAATACTGTGACTAAGATGAGACTGACGAATACTGCGGCTGTGTCTTTAAGACGAGACTGAAGAATACTGCGGCTGTGTCTTTAAAATTATACTGATACTGGATATAACTGGTAACACAACTGTAATCCGGACTGGGTAGCAAAAGAGCAGAGTTTTAAAGGAACTAAGGTAATAGTGTTACTTCTTTGGGAGCTCAGCTACTAAGCTCACACTGAGCTGTGTGACTCAAGGAACTGGCAGCTTCTGTAACACAAGTCTATCTATTTATACTTCCTGGTCCTTGGTGATTGGTGAACAGGGTCAGGTGATTCAGGGAGTCTCACACTGGCACGGGATTGGATAGCTCATGGTCAGGTGATCTGACCCTGTCATGTCAATACTCCAGGTTAGGCTCTGATGTGGAGTGAGGCCTAGTAGGCCGAAAAAACACTGAAGCCTAAACTCCTAAAATGAGCAAAGGATACTGGCTTTTTGGGCCCAAACACCAGAGAGCTGAGCACAGTGGAGAATGTATCTGATGACCACTGGAGTCAGAGAGGCATATAATATAATGACAACAATAATAGAGTAAAGAGTAATCCAAACCGCGCTCACAAATTATAGTAGCTGCCTGTGTTGTCAAAAAAACTTTCATCACAACTCTAAATACTTAACAATGGACAAAACAAAGTGAACACGTGGCGCTGCTATAAATCAAAACACCTCTTACAAAAAAAGAGAAATGCTCACACATCAACACCAATGGTTACACGATGTAATCATTTTGTTAAATGGGATCACCTCCCACAGTTTTTCTAAAATTTAAAACAGAAAACAATAGTGCAACAGCAGGTGATAAATGGCCTTTATAGATCCTTTTATTGGTTCCACTCACATAGATGCATAAATAACGTGCATATCATCCTAACAGATTGTGGTTCCACACTTCAAAATGCTTCACTGGAGAACCTGAAACTTAGAAAAACAAATATATGGTGCAGTACTGTCTTATATAAAAACAGGATTTTAATGAACAATTGCACTCACATGGAAAACATCAATAGAAGCATATATCACCAAATATTTGGTGCTCCCAACTTGATATCCCGCTATTCAAGAGTCCCTGTAACCTGCTGTTGCCTGATGTTATAGATGGCAAGGTGTCTTCCCTCAGTCCCGGGTATTGTGGTTAGATCACCTCAGCGGCTGATGTTCACAGGGTCTCCGTATGTCAGTGGTAGAAGTCCCTTTTGCTCAAATGCGTTTTCGCTCACACTGACCTTCCTCAGAAGCATCTGTTTTAGTGTGACAGAAAACGCATTTGAGCAAAAGGAACTTCTACTGCTGGATCAGACATACGGAGACCCTGTGAACATCAGCCGCTGAGGTGATCTAACCACAATACCCGGGACTGAGGGAAGACACCTTGCCATCTATAACATCGGGCAACAGCAGGTTACAGGGACTCTTGAATAGCGGGATATCCAGTTGGGAGCGACAAATATTTGGTGATATATGCTTTTATTAATGTTTTCCATGTGAGTGCAATTGTTCATTAAAATCCTGTTTTTATATAAGACAGTACTGCACCATATATTTGTTTTTCTAAGTTTCAGGGTCTCCAGTGAAGCATTTTGAAGTGTGGAACCACAATCTGTTAGGATGATATGCACGTTATTTATGCATCTATGTGAGTGGAACCAATAAAAGGATCTATAAAGGCCATTTATCACCTGCTGTTGCACTATTGTTTTCTGTTTTAAATTTTAGAAAAATTGTGGGAGGTGATCCCATTTAACAAAAGGATTACATCGTGTAACCATTGGTGTTGATGTGTGAGCATTTCTCTTTATTATGTAAGAGGTGTTTTGGTTTATAGCAGCGCCACATGTTCTCACTTTGGGGGTCATTCCGAGTTGATTGCACGTAGAAACTTTTTGCTGCCCGTGCGATCAACTAGACTCCGCCTATGGGGGAGGGCTTTTTTGCATAGCAAGGCTGCGAAAGCTTGTGCAGTCCTGCTATGCAAAAAAAGTTTTGTGTAGAAGTAGACCAGAATAAGAGTTACTTACCCTGCGTGATTGATCCAGCGATGAAGATCCCAGAATTGACGTCAGACATCCGCCCTCCAAACGCCTGGACATGCCTGCGTTCGCTGCACCACTCCCAGAAAACAGTCAGTTGACGCCCCGGAACGCCTTCCTCCTGTCAATCTTCTTGCGGTCTCCGCTGCGACCACTTTCTTCGTTCGCGGCGTAGTTGCCCAGCGATGGCTGTCACTGGGCAACGACACGCCTGCGCATTGCGGCCGCTGCGCATGTGCATTTTCGACCCGATCACACGGCTGCGAAGAGGTGCAGCGTGCGATCGGGTCGGAATGAACCCCTTTGTTTTGTCCATAATGACAACAATGATTGCTGTGTAGGCACAGCATAGAGAGACTTGCTGAATTCAGTATTCACACAGAAGGTCAATCAACACAGGTGTACCTTGTTAACTCTCACCTTCCAGGCAGAGAACTCAGAACTCAGGGAACTCATGGCACTGGCAAGCTGCTTATCCCAATGAGCAGAAAAGATGCAGTATCCAGGACAGATGGTATTGGTAAGTCACCAAACATGAGAAATACAGTCAGGTTCATGACGCTGTCCCCCCATGCATTAATACGTCTCTAAGGATAAGAGTGGCCTAGTGATGACAATATGGGTAGACAGTGATGATGTCAACATGGATGCGCGTAGCATGAGGATGATGATGAGGATGAAAGTACTGGGAGAGAGTGGAGAATTGAGTGATAACATTAAGGGAGAGGTGTGATGATGAAAAATATAGCATCACATGGCAGACACACAGAATTAAAGAGATTAAATAATAGGAATGGTACAGGAATGGTACAGAAAAAGGACAGTAACAGAAATGATAGTGATCACAGCTGTGGATAAGAAAATTGGGGGGGAAGTAAGTATACTTATGCTGCTTTCAGATCGCAAACGCCGGATCCTACCCGATAAGAGAAACGTGTCCTTACCGGGTGGGATCCGGCATTTGCTCTCCCCTGCTGGCTTTCCGACCCGGCAATATATCGGGTCGGTTGTCATAGCAGCGGGGGGCGCAGCAGCAGCAGGGGCAGGGGTGGAGGCGGCGCTGGGAGATAAGCTCATCTCCTGCGCCGCCTCTCCCTGTGCTGTGAATGGGAGCTGTGTCGCATCGAAACGGCTCCCATTCACACTACACCTAACCCGGTATTCAACCCGGTAATAACCCTTCTTTTTAACCGGGTTGAATTACCGGGTCAGGAGACCCGCTAATTCGGCAAAGGCGCTTTCACATCGCACACTGACCCGTTTCGACACGGCAATATACCGTGTCGATACCGGGTTATTTGTGCGATGTGAAAGGGGTATTACCTTCCCTCTGTCAGAATTCTCAACATCGGGATGCTGCAGTTGCTACTCTGATTGCCAGCATCCCCAACGCCGTTTTTTCAATCCAAACCCATTATGAGATGGTGTCTTATGAGGAAAAATAAAATGGCTTCTGGTTTCTTGCCTGAACACACAATTACACTAACCTGTCACCAGCACACTATAAAACACAGCATCATCTCCGGCATCGCAGACGAACTCTCCTGAATCTTGCGGCTGTGCAGTCTGGATAACCAGCCTGCGGTATCGCCCATCTGACTCCAGTCTGATGTTTTCACTCTGCTCTACCTCCACGCCATCCCGGTACCACCGCACGTGGGCATTATCCCTGGAAACCTCACAACTGAGCTCCACAGGTTCCCCGCTCACACATTCCAGCTCTGTGTCTTCAATGGTTTTAACAAATTTTACTGGTGGCTCTAAAGAAATAATAAAATAAGAGGAAATTTTCAGATTTAAATAGTATATAACAATTTCTTATATACCGCAGCATATTCCGTTATATTCCATTGCGCTTTACAATTGGAAACAACAGTGATTAAGCAAAACTGAGTAGCAACAAACAGACAGAGGTAGGAAGGCCCTGCTCGCAAGCTTACAATCTATAGGAAATTAGGCACTGATACACTGCTATTGGGTTGGGTAATCCCGATAGGGGCGTATAAATAAATTAACCCTAATCCTAACCCCCCCCTAACTCTAACCCTACCTTCCCGCAGCCAAACCCTAACCCTCCCCTACGTATCTTAACCCTAAGCCTCCCCATGCACCCTAACCCTAACCCTCCCCAGTATACTTACATGCAGGATTCTGGCTGTCGGGATTCTGGCATCAGCATTCTGACAGGTGTCGGGATTCTGTCGGCGGTTTCCTAACCGCCTGCATCCCATACGTCAGCATGCCAACTACATCCTGTGCTATCTATTGCTTAATGATCCAGCCAGACTGCAAAGGTTCTTGGTGGGCTATATGACATAATCACACAACAATGTTGGCCAGGGGTCAGGGGGGTGTCAGAGGACTGTACAGAGGAGATGAAGGCCCAGATTTATCAAGCCTTGGAGAGTGATAAATTGCACAGTAATAAAGTACCAGCCAATCAGCTCATTAACTGTCATTTTTCAAATACAGGATCTGGTTGGTACTTTATCACTGTGCAATTTATCAGTCTCCAACTCTTGATAAATCTGGGCTGTAATGAGATAGGAATGTTATAAATGTTATGTGGGCAGTTCCGGAATTGGATAAGCTTAACTGAAGAGATGACTTTTCAGGGAACGCTTGAAGGTTTGGAGACTAGAGGAGAGTCTTATTGTGCATAGGAGTGTATTTCACAGAGTTGGTGTGACCCAAAGAAAGTTCTAGAATCATGAATGGGAGTGAGTAATGAGTGTTGATGAGAGACGCAGATCTTTTCCAGAGGGGAGAGCTTCGGGTTGGGAGATATTTTGAGATAAGCGAAGAGATGTATGTTGGTGTGGTTTGGTTAATAGCCTTATATGTAAGTAACAGTATTTTCTATTGAATACTGTAGAATACAGGTAGTCAAGGCAGGGACTGAAAGAGCGGATCAGCAGACAATGAACATTTAGCGAGAAAGATCAGCCTCGTAACTGCATTCAAAATGGATTGCAGTGGTGCGAGTCTGTTTTTGGTAAGACCAAAGGAGACAATTGCAATAATCATGCAGGAGGTAATAAGTGGATGGATTACAGTTTTTTTAGTGTGTTGTGTAAGATACGGTCATATTTTGGATTTTATATATATATATATATATATATATATATAAATAAATTATGATTTAGAGACAGATTGAATATGGGGAACAAAGGTCAGTTCAGAGTCAAGATGACACCTAGGCAGCGATCTTGTGGGGTAAGGTTGATTGTCAAGTTATCAACAGTGATAGAGATATCAGGTTGGTAACTACAATTGGCCGGTGAAAATATAATTAATTCTGCTTTGGAAATATTAAGTTTGAGGTGGCGAGATGACATCCAAGATGAAACGGCAGTCATGCATTCAGTAACACGGACCAATACAGATGGTGACAAATCTGGTGAGGATCTAAGTATCATCAGAGTACATATGATACAGATATCCAAAACAGCTGATTAGTTTGCCAAGAGATGTGGTGTAGATTGAGGAAAGCAGAGGACCTAAGACTGAGCCTTGCAGAATCCAACTAATAATGGTAGCGAAGAGGAGGTGGATTCAGAGAAGCGAACACTAACAAAGCGATAAGAGAGGTAGGATAATAACCAAGAAAGGGCTATGTCCTGAAAACCTAGGGATTGTTGTGTTTGTAAGAAAAGCGAGTGGTCAACAGTGTCAAAAGCAGCAGAGAGATCTAGAAGAATAAGAAAAATGGCCTTTAGACTTAGCAATGACAAGATAATTCACTACTTTAGTCAGTGCTGTCTCTGGTGAGTGTAGGGAACGAAAGCCTGACTGAAGTGGGTGCAGTAAGTTTGTGAATTAAGAAAGTGTGTGAGGCTAGTGTATGCAAGTCTCCCAAGTTGCTAGGAAGGGTTAAGACATGGGACAGTAGTTAGAAAGAGAGTTTGGGTCAGAATTGTGTTTTTTCAGAATGAGAGTAATCACTGCATGCTTGGACAGTGAAGGGAAGATACCAGTAAAAAGATAGAAAGAGAGGGAGAGAGAGAGAGAGAGAGTGCACAGATTTTACTTATGGTTGGGATATGCCCAGGAGACAGAGCTTTACGGATTTGTGAGGGTATAAGATTAAGAGGAGAGGCAGTAGAGTAGGAGAATGAGAAGAGTGTTGATGCTCTATAACATCTACAGCATGTTGTTTTGTGTAGACACATACTATAATTAGAGTAGTGGGATGTTGACAATGCTTGAGGAGAGGGGTAAGATGAAGAGAACAAGGGAGGAGAGTGGTGTGATGACAATGCTGGATGAGAGAGGCATGGTGATGATAATGCTGGTGGAGAGTGATGTGATGATGATGAATAGGCTGGAGGATAGAGACATGATGATGGTAATGCTGGTGGAGAGTGGTGTGATGATGAAAAGGCTGGAGGATGGAGACATGATGATGGTAATGCTGGTGGAGAGTGATGTGATGATGATGATGATGATGATGACGATGAATAGGCTGGAGGATAGAGACATGATGATGGTAATGCTGGTGGAGAGTGATGTGATGAGGAAAAGGCTGGAGGATAGAGACATGATGATGGTAATGCTGGTGGAGAGTGATGTGATGAGGATGATGATGATGAATAGGCTGGAGGATAGAGAAATAATGCTGGTAATGCTGGTGGAGAGTGATGTGATGATGAATAGGCTGGAGGATAGAGACATGATGATGGTAATGCTGGTGGAGAGTGGTGTGATGAGGGAAAGGCTGGAGGATAGAGACATGATGATGGCAATGCCTGAGGAGAGTGGCATAGTGATGACAACATAGCAGGAGCGTGGCATGATAAGGACAATGCAGTAGGAGAATGCTGTGATGATAACAATAGTAGAATGTGCCAGTGTAATGTCTACACTAAAGGGCTTTATGTATTTATCTACACTATTTCATTTGCAACTTTCATGACAGAGGTTGTTTTTGCTATATTTTCAAAAATAAATCTCAAAGCTATAGATGTAGGGATATACCAATTCTATACTTCAGGATTCGGTCCAATGATAAATTATTCTAATAATACTCTGCCAAATACCAATCTGCATGTGTATCATAACTGGTATATTGAATTTAAGCAGGAATGGGCAAAATTATTACTTCTTACTTGTTACTCTCTTCATTTTAACTACAATAATGAAACAATAAATGTATTCATTTAATTCAAGAAATTGGGATTTGGATTTTGGTTAGTTGAATCATTGTGAAAACCCTTAAATTAGATTCTCTTTTAATTAGAAATAGTTAGTCCATCCATTTACCATAAATTTACTTATTTAGAGTGTTTAACCACTCCAACTCCTGACGCAAATAATTAAAAATAAATTAATTATATATACATCAGCTGCAAACACTGAGGGTTAGCCAATTCCCCCAAACAAAAAGAACAAGAAATATACAAAAATGTGTAATGCACTTGATGTATAAATATTAAGATTTAGATTGTCAAAAAATGGATATACAGGTGTCTGCTTGTACCAAATTCAACACACATGGAACTTGCTAGTATATTTAAATAAAAACAAATTTATTAACACATACATTTAAAACCAATATATATGGAAGCTCAGGCACACTAATAGAACGTTCAAATTTCTTTGCCACTTTATAGTTGGAATTGAAACAGTGTAGCTTGTAAGCTGCCACACAGACCTGTCTGGTCTATTGAATCATTAAACAGATTGCAACAGTTACTACAGCCTTTAAAGAAACATTGTAGCTCCCGTCCTCTATGCTACTGGCGTCCCAGTGCAGAGGAAGTGCTGCTGGTTATAATTACCCGACCTGCGGGAATGTTCAGTCTTGCAGCGCAGGAGTCACGGGAGTATCTTCACAACGTCCGCCGCCGGCACTATCACGGTGCAGATGTTACTGTCCTGGCGGGCGGATACGGACGCTCCAGAGGTTTGCTAACCTGGCGTACCGGTAAGGAAGCTCCAAGGCTGGTTCCAAAGTGACCGCTAAATGCGGATTCAACAGACAGCAATCTGTGCGTGTGCAGGCTGAGCAGGCCTGTAGCATAGAGGACGGGAGCTACAATGTTTCTTTAAAGGCTGTAGTAACTGTTGCAATCTGTTTAATGATTCAATAGACCAGACAGGTCTGTGTGGCAGCTTACAAGCTACACTGTTTCAATTCCAACTATAAAGTGGCAAAGAAATTTGAACGTTCTATTAGTGTGCCTGAGCTTCCATATATATTGGTTTTAAATGTATGTGTTAATAAATTTGTTTTTATTTAAATATACTAGCAAGTTCCATGTGTGTTGAATTTGGTACAAGCAGACACCTGTATATCCATTTTTTGACAATCTAAATCTTAATATGTATACATCAAGCGCATTACACATTTTTGTATATTTCTCATCCATTTACCATACAAAATGTATTTGTCCAAAGACAAGGAAGATAACACCGCCACCCCCCCCCCCCCCACCCACCCCCCGCAAATTCTGATCTAAAACTGAAGCAGTAGGTTTATTTTGCATCCCCTTTAGGTGTATAATATACACTGAACCAAGTAACCAATCAGACACTTGCTTTCTTTGATGTCTTTGTCTAATGTTTACTAGACATATAAAAGGCAGTTGCTGATGGTTCGCTGTGGTTCAGTAAAAATGTAGCCTTAAAATGCAATATTAATTCATATACCCTAAATTCTTCCTATAGAATGTCCTATAAAACCTTTTGTGGAACATTTCTGAATAGTTTAGTAAACTGGTGCTAATAGTAATCCATGTAGGACACCTGGCAATAAGCCCTTTTTTTTACGAATTTAGAACTTTCTCTAATATTCGTAAAAGTCATAAGAATAGCACCTATAGCATTCTATACCATATAACCTACAGGACAGGCATGCTGTACAACAAGGATGAAATGCTTAACCCTTCACAACATACCTATAACTTTGACATAGTAAAAGACAGAATCGTCTTTAGCATCACAGACAAACTCTCCTGAGTCCTGAATCTGCGCAGAGGGAATAATAAGCCTACGATGTCTTCCAACTGATTCCAATCTGATGTTCTCAATGTCCTCCACCTCATCTCCATCCTTGTACCAGCGCACCTGGGCATTCTCCCGGGACACTTCACAGCTCAGTTCTACTTCTTCCCCAGTCAGATACGTCATCTCTGTGTCATCGTTGGTGTTCACGATTTTTACTGGGGGTTCTGGAAAGTGTTTGGGACAAAGTTATCGGACTCCAACCCTAGTCACTTTGTACTGGATTAATGTAAATATTAAAGCATAACTCCACCCAAAATGTAAAATTCATAAATGATATTACTTACTTGGGGTAACAACATTTTCAGCTTTGGATGGAGTCATCCTCTGGATTAAATTATTCTTGTTATCTTGTTTCTATGATGGCGTTAATGAGGCTACTTGCAAAGCTCAATGTTCACTACAGTTCCACTGCTTGCTGTCTATTCCTCATGACCCTCAGTCTATTTACAAGTTACAATCTAACTCAAGTATTATAAGCCTTTTACCAAACAGTCTGGGATTTACCCTATTGGTAAAAGACATATTTGAATCATTTTATTTTGGATGTTGCCAGGTTTGGAAAGTACAGACGGCAGGCATAATTAAAATTAGTGGATTTAATAATGTCTCAAGAAAATCCTTTTTATTTTATAAGGGTAGCAGACACTAACCCCTTAGCCTGCCAAAATGAACTGTACAAACCTATGTATACAGTGTAAATTGGGTGGTCTTCAGTATGCCGGCTGTCGGGATCCCGGCGCACAGTATACCGGCGCCGGAATCCCGACAGCCGGCATACCGACACTTATTTTCCCTTGTGGGGGTCCACGACCCCCCTGGAGGGAGAATAAAATAGCGTGGCTAGCGCAGCGAGCCCTCAAGGGGCTCATTTGCGCTTGCCACACTGTCGGTATGCCGGCGGTCGGGCTCCCGGCGCCGGTATGCTGGTCGCCGAGAGCCCGACCGCCGGCATACCATACTACACCCGTGTAAATCATGTACTAAGCATAATTGGGCAATTATTTTTTAAGGTTATTTAACTAGACATGGATTATACTGTATACATTTAGATGAAAGGTAAACCCTCAAAAATCCAAAAATTAAAAATGTCTATAGAAACTCCACACTCATATGCATTTTTTATTAAAGGCAGCAGTTATGTATATGTACGTCTGAAAGTAGATTTAGTTTTTATTCATTTGGGCCACTGACCTGTTACAACAACATTAAAGAAGACACAGTCATCTCTGGCATCACAGGAGAATTCGCCAGAATCCTGCACTTGCGCATTTGGGATTATTAACCTGCGATGTTTTCCATCCAATTCCAAAATGACATCCTTGTTCTCTTCCACCTCCACACCATCTTTGAACCAGCACACTTGGGCATTCTCCCTCGAAACTTCACAGCTCAGCACCACCCGTTCTCCACTCAGACACTTGTGCTCTACATCATCACTTGTGTTCACTATCTTCACAGGAGGGTCTGGAATGAGACAGATAAGAAAAGAGCCTTCCTTATATACCCCCAAAACATGTCCTCCAAGTTCTATGCTACATGAAGAACAGAGTGGAGTGGGAGCTTTCCCTATAGGTTTTAGCCCTGATCAGGGTCTAACTCATCAAACCGCAATGACTCCCTGCAGGAGCGTAACCAGAACTTTGTGGGCCCCATAGCAATATACTGAAGGGACTCCTGTCCCAATGCTTCTTGAGAGACACCTCTCCGCAGCAGTTATTCATTTTCTGCCTCATAATAGTGCCCTAGTTCATTTTGTAAACCCTAATAGTGCCCTAGTATATTTTATGAACTATCAGAGTTCCTTAGTTACATGATGTCACATTGTAAGGCTACCAGTACACATTATACCACACAGTATCCCCAATTCACATTATGACATACAGTGCCCCCTGTTCATACTGTGCTACATTAGAGTGCCCTCCAGTTCAAATTATGCCACGTTACAGTGTCCCAGATCATATTATACCATACTATAGTGCCTCCATTTCATGTTGTGCCACATTATAGAGCCCCAGTTCTTATTATGTAACAATATAGTACCCACCACATTACAATGAGCAGACCAGATTACGACACATTACAGTGGCCTCCAGTTCAAATTATGCCACATTACAGTGTCCTCTTGCCATTATAACATCAACGACACACTCCTCTCACTGAAAATGGAATGTCACACAATTCAGGCTGGGCAATGAATCAGACCCAACTGCTTAACAGGCAAATTTGGGGAATTGGTATTCAACTTTTTAACCTGGGTCCAGGTCCTCTCTAAGCCTATGGGCCCATAGTTCATAATAATTATGTTGATGGTAGCATCTAAGAGATGAAGTGTTGTGTTGTGTTTATTAACCTATTGTGTTTATATATGTGTATATTAATATCTGCAGCTAAATTTTAAATGATAAACATATGATATTTTTCATTTTAAATCTAAATAGCAGAAAACATTATTAGTACTACTAGCCCAATTGCAGTATAATGCAATGAAGTGCATGTTCAATGCAACGCAATAGTTGGTGACTTATATGTAAAAATACTTAAACGGGGGGAGCATAGAGGTTGCCAGGGAGAGATCAGTTGATCCCAAACTGGCAATGCTCTCCCCATAGGTTAAAGTGACTAATATTATCTGAAGATGGAATTACTTAACGGGGATACGTTTTTTTCAAAGCATGGTATTTTTTGACCCACATATTTTGACCAGTTGGTCTGCAGTATTGGTTTGCCTAAAGCAGGGTACAGTACACCTCACATCTCCTGCATTAGGCTTTGCTTAAATAGGCAGGAGATATTTCGTATGAGTTTCTGTTGCAATCGCATTACTAAATACAGTAAGTCCCATAATGGGATCTATTCAATCAGGGGTATGAATATTAATCACAATGCCCCATGGCAACATTTTCCAGCGGATCCCATTCTCCAGTATATTACCTCCCTACGTTCTTAAAATGTATTGCATCCAATTTTGTGCTGACTCGGCAGACGAGACCCCAGCTGTATTTGCCTAGAACTACTGCCAGTAACTATGGAACTAAGGATTATTAATGGTGCATTCTGGGACACATAGTGCCACACAGAGAAATATTTTATAATAAGGTTTAACTGAATAAAACACACACTGCCACGCTTGTTCACCACAAAAACATCTTATAAGCTAATGCAAAGCCTTCTATTTTTGTAATCCAATTGGAGTAAAAAAAGTAAGACAAAAACAGAGTAGTTGACACAACTCCATGTTACAAATGCCAGTCAGTGAATAACTAATATGAATTCACTTGGAATTGCCTTAGTCGTCAGCCAATCACAGGCTGCTAGTGCAGGAAAAAGCTTATTATTGGCTGAGAGGCTTATGGTTGAATGATTATGGTTGATTGACTTTCAGCCACTGCAGGTCATAGTCATTCAGACGTGTATGCTCACAGTGAGTTATGCTTTTCTTCCATCTCCCACTGCATTACAAAACTAGAAGAATTTCACATTGGTTTACATGGGCAGAACCATCTTCCAGTAGATTATTATGGGTCAATAACAAAAAGAGATTTTATTTTACAATACAGTTGTGACGAATTATTGCAAAATATAGTGTGTTTTGTATTTTTTATACAGTTCTGGTATAATGGGCAGCGATCTTAGGGACCCAGAGCCACTTTTTTGGGGGATCACTGAGGTGGTAGGGAACAGCAGCAGTAGGCTGGTAATCTCTATGATGTAGATGTCCAATTCCCAAATTAAGGAGGCTAGGGCAGAAATAAAACTAAATATGACTCTATGGAACTTCAATATCAACCAATCAGTCATAAGAAACAATTGCATTTGACACAGTGCTGATTCTGTAATGTTCCACTTATCACTCACATCATATTTTACAATGTTCCTGATCATTTTCTCTCTTTATGTCTTCCCTTCTCTATTATTTTTAAAGCTGTTCATAAAAATAGTGATATATGTGTTAAAAGAGCCACTGACAGAATGGAAAGGCGCTAACAACCACATCAATTACAGCAGTTTGGGAATTTGCAAAAGAACAAGTCGCAATACCGCCATGAAAGCGATAAATCATTTAGAATTGTTGGGTTTGTACAGTAATTAGTGGACGCAGGCCAAAGCTGTATTAGTGGAATTGAGAGAGACAGGCAGGGATTCATCTATATTGTGGATTTGTAGAAAGGTCAAATCCTGCTTGCTGTATTAAAAATCTTCAGATGAGGGATTTACTGTTTAGGCCTTGGACTGAATGCTATAATGTTTAAAATAATCCAAACTGGATATTAAAAACGTGTGTGTCTTAGTGGCTGGCTAATGAAAAGAGAGGACCTGTGACTTGAACAGTAACCAGTTTTGGTAGGGGCTTGGTGATGCCATGTTATTTTCCAGGGTAGGCCTCCCCTTTGCTCTTTGGAGTGTTGAATGAGGATCTTGCAGGGCAAAGTATTGCCGTGCCCATAGTAGCCGCACCACCTACATTTCTGGCCTCTTGGTCACTGCTTTCAGTTCTCTGTCACATGTAACAGCCAGATTAGTTACACGAGAAGACTTTTTTGTTATTATGTTGTGGTTTACATCTACTTATACAGGAAACTCGCTGACCTGTCACCGTCACGTTGTAAAATATAGAATCGTCTCCGGCATCACATACAAACTCTCCAGAGTCGTCTGTCTGTGTGGAAAGAATAACTAGTCTCCGATGTCTTCCATCAGACTCCATCCTGATTCTCTCATTCTCTTCCACTCTCTCCCCATCTTTGTACCAGCGAACCTGGGCGTTCTCCCGAGACACCTCACAGCTCAGGATCAGCTCTTTCCCAGTAAAACACCTCTCATCTGTGTCATCATCTGGGTTCATGATCTTCACAGGTGGCTCTGGGAATACAGAAGTAATTTTTTCTTTTTCTTATAAATTCAGGAAACATTTTTTTCACCCAGTGATATTACCATTGGAGGGATTAATTTATAGCACCATCTAGAGGATGCTCAATGGTACTGCACAGTAATTATATATTATATTATAAATACAATAACATACTATATTATAATTATATAACATACAAATGCTTACTGTTTCTTTAGTGACTTAATTTTTTCCACAGAGCTTTATAAACAAACTATACAGAATTTTGTATATCCCAGCGAGAACTGGGTTTGTGACAGAAGAAATAGAGAATAGATAATTCTCATTTGAATATTCTAAAATAATGTGACTGTCGTGGAAAGTAAAAAATTAAAATTAAGGATGTTTGGATTTATCTTTTAACATATTATATATTGATGAAAGTTATCTTTATATCTACAACATAGATAATAGCACTGGGTATCAACAAACAGTTATCACTGACCTGTCACCGTTACATTGTAAAATACAGAGTCATCTCCAGTATCGCAGACATACTCCCCAGTGTCCTCTGGCTTGGCACACGTAATAATCAACCTGCGATGTTTCCCATCTGACTCCAATTTGATGTATTCACTCTCCTCCACCTCCACTCCATCCTTGTACCAACGTACCAGGCCGCTCTCCCTGGAGAGCTCGCAGCTCAGAACCACAGGCTCATCGCTCACATACTTGTGTTCCATGTCATCACTCGTGTTTATAAACTTCACCGGGGGCTCTGGATATAGAATAAAATTAATGATGTGATTTCACAAGATTCCTCTCCAGACAGTTTTCAGTCTTGAAATACACAGATAAGAACATTGCATAATTCTGACTGATGCTCAGCATGAAAATGATAACATAGAGAATGAGATTATATGCATAGGACATTTCAGTGCATAAATCTGTCACATAAAACATTGGATTGAAACTTGGAAACTTCAGCAAATGAGGCCAGACATGGACAGTGTATGAACAAGACACATACTTGGAGTAAGGTCTGTCAGACAGATTCTGCTCAAGCTGTGATTGGCTGGTGAAAAATTGTTAGTATAATTTCAAACATGTACCCTTGCATATGACTGATTGGCAGTCTTAACAAACAATGCAAAATCATGCACTTGGGTCTCAAAAACCCAACAGATAAATATAGTATTAATGGCAATATAATGGAAACTACTGAGTAGGAAAGGAATCTAGGAGTCAGTATTTCAGGTAACTTAAAGGAAGGTAAGCAATGTAACAAGGCAATGAGAAAGGCAAGTCAGATGTTTGGTTGCACAGTGAGGGGAATCAGTAGCAAACAGAAAGAAGTAATAATGCCACTGTATAGGTCATTGGTAAGGCCTCATCTGGAATACTGTGTCCTGTTCTGGAGACCATGGGCCTAATTCAGAGTTGATCGCAGCAGCAAATTTGTTAGCAGTTGGGCAAAACCAAGTGCACTGAAGGGGGGGGGGGTAGAGGTGGCAGATATAACATGTGCAGAGAGAGTTAGATTTGGGTGGGGTGTATTCAAACTGAAATCTAATACCCCTTTTCCACTACAAGCACGGGCCGCAGCCGGGAGCCTGACACGACTGCGACCCGTGCTACAGCCCCCTTTCAGACAGCATATTGCCGGGTTGGTGACGCTGCTAGTGACACGGCAGGGGCGACGCTGGGAGATCACATGGTCTCCCAGCGCCGCCCTCCCATACACTGTGAACGGGAGCCGTGTCACCTCGACACGGCTCCCGTTCACACTAGACAGCTTACCGGGTTGAACACGTGTTCAACCCGACAAGCTACCCGGGTAGGATTCCCGGATCACTTGATCCGGGAATTTGCAGGGGGACCCTTTTCCACTAGGGAAAAACACAGGTAAATGCGCCTCCACGAGCATTTACCTGTGTTTTAAGGACCTAGTGGAGAAGGGGTATTGATTGCAGAGTAAAAAAAAGAGCAGCCAGTATTTACCCTGCACAGAAACAAAATAACCCACCCAAATCTAACTCTCTCTGCAAATGTTATATCTGCCACACCTGCAGTGCACATGGTTTTGCCCAACTGCTAACAAATTTGCTGCTGCGATCAACTCTGAATTACTCCCCATATCTTCAAAAGGATATTAATACATTAGAGACTGTACAAAGAAGGGCAACTAAAATGGTGCATGGCCTACATCTACATCACAAAAAACTTACCTGGAAAGACTAAATTATCTTAACATGCATAGTTTGGAGCAGAGAAGGGAAAGGGGGGTAATAGAAACTTTCAAATATATCAAGGATTTTAACAAGTACAGGGAGAAATTCTTCAAAAGAAGAGAAGTATTAGACTATGAGGACATGCACTAAAACTGGAGGGAGGTAGGTTCAGGGGAAACTTAAGGACAAATTACTTCGCAGTGGAAGTGGAAAAGTGGACTAGCCTACCATCAGAGGTGGTAGAGGCGAATATTGTAGAGCAATTTAAACTTGCTTGGCATAGACATAAGGATATCCTTACATAACACTAAGAATGTAATAGTTTTTGAGCTAACAATAAGGTTAAAAAAGGGCAGACTAGATGGGCCAAGTGGGCCAAGTCTTATCCGCTGTGAAATTCCCTGTTCCTATAAATTCAGGGTCTATAGAAAATATCCTGTCCTGTGTAGCTTTTGTTATACTGTACACTAGCCCCATATGAGACAAATTAACCCCTAAAATTATACTTTCATGCCTACCATAATCACAGGAAAGGTTGATGATCATTAATATTCCACAAAATATTGTGATTTCGCCCACTCCACTCAACTGAGACTGCCCTGGTGAAAGTCACCAATGACCTGCTTTCGGCTAAATCCAGGGGCCACTTCTCTCTGCTCATCCTTCTGGACCTCTCTGCTGCCTTTGACACCGTAGATCATCCTCTCCTCCTCGGCACACTCCAAAACGCTGGCCTCTCTAGCACTGTCCTTGACTGGTTTTCTTCTTACCTCACTAACCGTTCCTTCTCTGTGTCTGCCTCAAGCACCACCTCACACCCTTCCATCCTTCCTGTTGGTGTCCCTCAGGGTTCTGTCCTTGGACCCCTTCTGTTCTCCCTGTATACCTCTTCCCTGGGTGCACTCATTAACTCATTTGGCCTTCAATACCACCTCTATGCTGATGACACCCAACTCTACCTCTCATCTCCTGATCTGTCCCCCTCTGTCCTCTCTCAGGTTTCCAGCTGCCTCTCTGCAATCTCCTCCTGGATGTCTGAACGCTCTCTAAAGCTCAACATGGACAAAACGGAACTCATCATCTTCCCCCCATCCAGAGCAACACCCCCGACCAATATCTCCATCATTGTTGACAACACCACCATCTCCTCCGTTCCCCAACTCCGCTGCCTGGGCGTCACTCTTGACTCCTCCCTCTCCTTTGCACCCCACATCCAAGCTCTGGCACAATCCTGTCGTTTCCAGCTACGCAACATTGCTCGTATCAGGCCATATCTCTCCCAGAGTGCAACTAAACTCATCATCCACTCACTGGTCATCTCACGACTTGACTACTGCAATGTCCTCCTCACTGGCCTCGCTTGCTCCCATCTTGCTCCCCTCCAATCTGTCCTGAACTCCGCAGCTAGGCTTATCTTCCTCTCCCGCCGCACCACATCTGCCACTCCCCTTCAACAAAATCTACACTGGCTCCCATTCCCCTACAGAATCCTCTTCAAACTCCTCACCCTCACATACAAGGCCATCTCTAATTCCACTGCTCCCTACATCTCCAACCTCCTTTCCCTTCATACTCCCTCCCGCCCCCTACGGTCGACTAATGACCGTCGCCTCTCCACCGCCCTGGTCACTGCTTCCCATGCACGAGTTCAGGATTTTGCCCGTGCTGCACCCCTTCAGTGGAACGCACTCCCCCGCTCCATTAGACTCTCCCCAACCTTGCAAAGCTTCAAACGGGCACTAAAAACCCACCTATTCATCAAAGCATACCCTCCCGATGCATAACCCAGTGCTTAAGCCGCGCCTCCACCCCCCTGCCTCATGCCGTGAACATCTCAGCTTTGCTTGCATACTGCCATCAGGCTACCTCCCACTTGCCTGCACCTCTTGTCATCTGTCTGTCGCCCCTCCCCAATAGATTGTTAGCTCTTCAGAGCAGGGCCCTCTTTCCTCTTGTTATCTAAGCCCTCGTCTCAACACATTTCACTCACAGCTCTCCCCTACTCAACGACCATCTTTATCCTGCTAGTAAAGGCTCATCTCCATCTATGGCCACCAGCCTCTAGTAGTACGATGATCACTCCCTCAATACTTACATCTTAGCTGTATTATGTCTTGAGAATGTGTGGTGCTCTGTTACCTGTACTCTATTTCTGTTATTTATTTACTGTAATGCAATGTTTTGTCCCCTGTACTGTCCTTTGTACGGCGCTGCGAAACACATGTGGCGCCTTATAAATAAAATGTAATAATAATAATAATTAACAATAGAGACCCAGGGAGTAGTGGCTCAAAAAATTATGTAATTAACATTTTGATGGGCCACATGTTCCTACGGGTTAAGTATGAAATACCTACAGTCAAAATCCCGACATCAATTGACCGACGGTCAAAATCCCGAAACGGTCGCAATCCCGACATTTAAAATGTCAACAGGTCAAAAAGTCGACACAAGTTTTCCATATTTTTGGTGTGTATGTCGACACAGGTTGACATGGACACTGTATAAGTGTACCGCAACCCTTCACATGGCTCGCTGCGCTCGCCATGCTTTGGTCACTATTACATTCCCCATTCAGGTCCACTGGGATGGTAAAGTATGAACAAGTCAGTTTCAATGATAAAATCATGTTGACTTTTTGACCTATCGACATTTTAAATGTCAGTATTTTGACCATGTCGATATTTAAAATGTCAGGATTTTGACCTTGTCGGGATTTTGACCGTCAGTCAATGGTTGTGGGGATTTTGATTGTAGGTAAATTGACTGCATCCCATTCCTACAATGTCTTTGGATTATGATGGCTATTGCCTCCTGGCAGGAATGGGATGAAAGATCTAAAGGTGCCCAGGGGATCAGAGCTCCACACCTACGAGAAAATACTGACCTTTCACCAACACATTGTAGAAGACAGAGTCATCGATAGCATCACAAACAAATTCACCGGAGTCCGCTGCCTGCACTGACTGGATTACCAACCGGCGGTAACAACCATCTGCTTCCAGTATGATATTCTCACTTTCTTGTAACTCTTCGCCATCCTTGTACCAACGGACATTTGCATTCTCTCTGGATACCTCACAACTGAGCTCTAGGTGCTCCCCACTCAGAAACCCGTGTTCCACTTCATCACTTGCCTTTATAATCTTAACCGGGGGCTCTATAAGGAGACAGATAACATTATAAAATTATAATAAATGCTAATACTCAAATAAAGAAATACTGTTGTCTTACATTCTGAAGTCCACATAATGACAGACTCCACAGTTAAATGATTGGCATTGGTTGAAACCAGACTAGTCACAAGAAATACTTCATAGCTAAAGCCTAACTTTTATTCTACAAGACAATATGTATGTTTGAGTTTTACAAAAGAAATAATAAATAAAATCCATACAAATCATCTTTGAATTAGTAATGCACAACATTATCTAAGCACTATTATTATTATCCTTTATTTATATGGCGCCACAAGGGATCCGCAGCGCCCATTACACAGTACATAATCAAATGAGCAAACAAGAAAACAGCACTTATAATTCAAGACAATATAGGACAGGTATAGAAAACCAGGGGTCAGGTGCCATCAAAGGGAGTATGGAGTATAAGATAGTGTATGTAAGAAAAGTAAAGGCCATGAGGAAAGAAGTCCCTGCTCTTGTGAACTTACAATCTAAAAGGTGAAGGGCTCACAGACCGCGGTAGACAGTGAGCATATACAAGAGGGTTAGGAGGAGAGTTGGCTGGGTTTGGTGAAGAAGTGGGTCTTGAGAGCCCGTTTGAAGTTTTGTAGAGAAGTGAAGAGTCAGATAGAGAGAGGTAAAGAATTCCAGAGATAGGGAGCAGCATGTGTAAAATCTTGTAGGTAGGAGTGGGAGGAGGCAATCAGTTGGCAGGAGAGACTGTGTGCATTAGCAGAGCGAAGAGGACGGTTGGGAATGTAAAAGAGCTATAAGGTCAGAGTGGGTGAGCCCACTAGTTAAAAGCCTGTCAAACAGACAGACACCAGGGCCGGATTATAGGGAGAGCGGTCGCTACTCACACAGGAGCTGCCGGGTTTCTGGAATTCCTGCTGCTGGTAGCCGGTGCTCTGTCATGCTGAGGGTGTAGTGTTAGCCTTTAATATATATAGATGCTGTATATCTGTAATGGGCAGGCTATAATGACGCCGTCCACAACTAAGTACAGTCAGCTGCTGCTGCCTGATTATGAATGAGCCCTGCCAGCTTCCAATTGACTGTCACACTGTGTGCCTGCGCCGCTATAGTGAAGAATGGAGCCCGCCCCCCCAATGGCAGTGGGAGTAAGACGGTGTAGTGACGTCATCATGCGCCTATCTCTACTGGGTCCTGCTGCACAAAGAGGAGCATTGGGACCCCAGCGGATGTTTAATGTGAGTCACTATGCAGAGTTGTGTACTGGAGTGGAGTGGGCTCCAGTCTCCAGAGCAGCCAGGCAGTGCAAGCACTATGTGTGTGTGTCAGGCACTCAGTATTAGTGTATACAAGTGTGTGTGTGTGTGTGTGTGTGTGTGTGTGAGGGGGGGGGGGGCTTTCTGTGTGTGTGTATGGCACTGTGTGTGTGTATGGCAGTGTGTGTGGCACTCAGTGTGTGTGTGTGTGTGTGTGTGTGTGTGTGTGGTGCACTCTCTGTGTGAGTGTATGGCAGTGTGTGTGGGGGGCATGCAGCATGTGTGTGTGTGTGTACGGAGGGGCATTTATTATGTGTATAAGCGGTACTGCTACCTTAGCATGTGTATAAGGGGCAATGCTACTGTGGGGGCACTGCTACTGTGGGCATTGTGTATAAGGGGCACTGCTACTGTGGGCATTGTGTATAAGGAGCACTACTGGGTAGCATAATGTGAAGCATAACGTGAGTAAGGGGTACTACTCTGGTGTAATCTGAAATAGGGCCATTAAGGGCAGTGTATTGACAATAAGATTGTGCTACTGTGTGGCGTAATTAGAATTGGGGGTACTATATTGTGTGGCCATGCTGCCCCTTCCTTATGATACCACACCCCTTTTTTGTGCACTATTCCTTTAGACTGTATGGGGGTTAGGGCACAAATTTGACATTTACAGGGGGGGCGCCGAACACCCTACCATAAGCCCTGACTCCACCTAATGAGAAGGGAGTAGGTTGCGGGGGAAATGAGTTCCATCACCTCTCCAGGACCACTTTAAGCAATGGGTGGTAGCATCAGACCTATTCAGAACTCCAGTCAGATCACACGTGATTATGGCACTGTGGGGATTAGTCAATGGCCTGAATCAGAGTTACACGCAATTTCATCTGTGTATAGAGCTCACGATTTTTAGCGTTTTTGTGAAGGCGTCAGGGCTGGAATACACAACTAAAGGCCCATACACTCTAGACGAGAAAGTAAAAGATCTCGCTCAGAAGGGCCAATCTGAGCTAAATCTTTTACAATCTCGTGTAGTGTGTACACTCAATGTCATTAACGATGCGTGCTCCGGTGCATTGTTAACAACCAGCTCCCTCGTCTGAACATGTACAGACGAGGGAGGTCTTCATTAACGACAGCCATGCTGCAAATGCAGCATGGGGGTCGTTTCCCGCGCCCCGTCCCCGCTGATGCTCCCTTCCCCGCTGGCATCGGCAAGTGTGTATGCATTTGCCAATGCCGGCACCCCGCCGCTGCCAATATCGGCGGCGTCGGCGGGGACTCGTTTATTGTGTATGGGGCTTTAGGGTAATATGGGTGATTAGGGGGTGTACGGATCTCAGATTCATCTGCGTGTTAACGCATGATAAATATTCCCTGGAATTACTGAAGGAACTGACGGCTATTCAGATAAGAGCATATGATGAGATTCAGATACTTTCTATCACATCTCCCTTCCCCACGTACTTCCCGGTGAATATAGGTGGGGAATACAATATCAATAACTGTTTGAACAGGAAAGCATGGCTAATATGCAGAAGACCTGCACAGGACTGCTGGTAGTTTTTGGTACTTGGGAGATCATGAGATATGCTTCAGAAGTAAGCAGAGGATAACTAATTTACATCTATTATTAGTTTAAGTAGATGTCTTCTTTAAATTATAGAACATACCTCAATAAGGAGGAGAGGTATCAAACCTTCTAGAGGACAAGGGACGTTGAACATAGCAGCCAATCAGATTCTATAATTTATCCAGTACATACTATAAATGAACAGCTAAAATCCTTTGATTGATAGGTTGCTATGGGCAACATCTCCACCTGTCCTCCCCCACAGTAACAACAAATTAGCTCAGTCTGGAGCAGGGGGAGGGAAGATGTGCCAGCGACATATAGTATAATCATTCAGGACCCTGTGTTTTTAGGTAACAATAGTAACTGACCTTTCACTGATACATTGTAGAAAACAGAATCATCTCCAGCATTGCAGACAAACTCTCCTGAATCCTTTGTCTGGGCGGACAGGATAATCAGTGTACGGTGACAATTGTCTGCCTCAATTATTATATTCTCCCTCTCCTCCAGCGCCTCACCATCCTTGTACCAGCAAACTGAGGCGTTCTCCCTGGACAC
The DNA here is from genome assembly GCF_028390025.1 of Pseudophryne corroboree. Taxonomy (NCBI): domain Eukaryota; kingdom Metazoa; phylum Chordata; class Amphibia; order Anura; family Myobatrachidae; genus Pseudophryne; species Pseudophryne corroboree. The sequence goes on along the minus strand of NC_086450.1, from coordinate 177,970,129 downwards.
TTCACAGCTGAGCACCACACGCTCCCCGCTTACACACTTGTGTTCTGTGTCATCATTGGTGTTCACGATTTTCACCAGGGGCTCTAAAGTGATACAGACAGCTGTTAAACCAACTTAGCACTTTATTATTTGAGCCTATGACCCCAGCACTGTGGTTTAGTGATGCTAACCACTGAGCCATCATGTTACCCTTAGAAAAAAACCTCTATAAATAAGGAATTATTGCAAGCTTTTGGGATGCCATGGTCCTTTTGTGGGATGGTTCCCAGCTATGTCCACTATTGGATATATAAACCATGTTGCACTGCAGATGGGGCAGATATAACATGTGCAGAGAGAGTGAGATTTGGGTGGGTTTTGCCCATTAGAAAAAGATTTTGCTGCTGCAATCAGGTCGGAATTAGGCCCAGTCTGTATATTACCGTCTTTGTTACATTATGCAGCAATGGGGATGGAGAAGAGAAGACAAGAGATGCCTAAAGCTCCAAAGTCTCCTAGGTAACGTTCTACATTTCAGTGCATTTACACACAGGGAAAACTAACGACATTACTGCACGTCGAATGGGTATAATAAAGAATTATCTTTTTTTATTTGAGTACTTTCACCCTGCTCAGAAGCTTTTTAGTCACTGGGGGGTTTATTTACTAAATGTTGATTATTATTGATTATAAAGTGATCTAAATAGATGCTGTGCTTAAGAGGCTAAAGCACACATTTGCTAACATTTAAAAATTGGTATAAAAAATTGTCTATTAGTAAATGTGCGTATTAGCCCCTGAATACAACACTGATTTAGAATCAATGAAATTCGACTTTTAGTAAATATACCCCTGGGAGTTTGGAAAAAGCAGGAAATTGCGTCGCTTTACAAGATGAGATTGAATTATGGCGTTTACCTCCGGCTATGAAGAAAAAAAAAAAAAAAGTAGGTATGTTTAGATAAATATTTTGAACATAACATAATCAGTATTACATCCTAATTTTATTCTACCCCCCTCCCCTCCTCTTCTCGCTAACATATTTTTTATAGGCAGTCAGTCCAATGCACAAATTGACCTGTTAGGATAAATGATAACAATCTCAAGGTGTCAGCACAGTGTCAGCCTGTAGCACTGAAAGTGTCAGTGATGTTGGATGTGGAAAGAGCTGTATAAATCACCAGGCCTCTTCAGAAAGGCATTTCAAAGTCAGGACTCTTTCTCAACCATTCTCTGCAGTTTGTAGGATGTACCACCTACAGTAGCTGGAATTTATCTACAAATGCATTCTCAACTTTTAAATCCTAATGATACAGTGGGATAGGGAGAAATACATGTCTGCCTAATGCACAAATAAACAATACTATATTGCAATGTTGCTTAGCATTTTGATTTAGTTGGGATCACAGGTCTCAATGCCCAATGCTCTGGGGACCATAAGTGTCACAGATGAGTCTAATTATTAAACCCTTCCATACTGAGGGTTATCTCATGGTAGATGCTAGAATCAAGTTGGAGAAAGGACCTCTGACATCAGGGGGAGGAGCCACTGACACCAGGGGGAGGAGCTAGGCCAGCGGGATAGTTCTACTATTCACGCCAGCAACTACTTCCTTTAGTAACCCGGTGGCGAGCGAAGCAGAATGAGCCACCAAGCCCGAAACATGGCGAGCAAAGTGAGGGTACATTTCAGGTACCCTATTCGGGCATGGCCCCTCCCCCTGGTGACATGGCTCCTCCCCCTGGTATCGAATCCCTGTTCTGAGGCCATTGTAACCTAAATCGACAAAAAAAGTTTTCTTTGTTGCAATGGCATACTAATGGGTTAGGTGGGGGTGGGATGTGTTTAACAGGATCAAGGGGTGCGACCAAGGGGCCTGCACATAGGCCCTCATTCCGAGTTGTTCGCTCGCAAGCTGCTTTTAGCAGCATTGCACACGCTAAGCCGCCGCCTACTGGGAGTGAATCTTAGCTTAGCAAAATTGCGAACGAAAGATTCTCAAAATTGCGAATAGAAATTTCTAAGCAGTTTCTGAGTAGCTCGAGACTTACTCTGCCACTGCGATCAGTTCAGTCAGTTTCGTTCCTGGTTTGACGTCACAAACATACCCAGCGTTCGCCCAGACACTCCCCTGTTTCTCCAGCCACTCCCGCGTTTTTCCCAGAAACGGCAGCGATTTTTCACACACTCCTATAAAACGGCCAGTTTCCGCCCAGAAACACCCACTTCCTGTCAATCACACAACGATCACCAGAACGAAGAAAAAACCTCGTAATGCCGTGAGTAAAATACCAAACTTCTTAGCAAATTTACTTGGCGCAGTCGCAGTGCGAACATTGCGCATGCGCAGTTTGCGAAAAATCGCTGCAATGCGATGAAAAAGAACGAGCGAACAACTCGGAATGAGGGCCCTAGGGTCAGTGGGACCCTGCTATTGCAGAGAACAGGTTCATTGATGGGAGCTGCCGTGGCTTTTTCATTTTGCATGCATGGTACATACAGAGCAAAGCTGCCTCAGAGTCCCCTCACCCGTGATGCTGATTGGGTACTTGGGAGACGCTCTGCGCTGTATGCACTGTCCACACAGAACGCAGAACCACAGCAGCCCTCGTCTAGGAACAGGTGCAGCTGGGCATCTGTTCTCGGCAATTGCAGGGTCAATCTGACCCTCTGTATGGAACCCCTGTCACACCTGAGAAGAACATATTTATCAATATGTAATTCAAACGAAAAAGCTGTTTTAAACTGTGTTTTTGTTAAAGTTAGAGCAATCCATGAAATTATTTCCCAGCCACTGCCGGCAGTAGACACTGCTATAGAAACTATTCTCCATTTTCTAATAATTAGATTTACCTAAACATGCTGCCTACTATCTACAGGGGAGCAAAATAAAACCGTTACCTTTTTTAATTAAAATATTGCTCTCTAGATCTTCGTTGAGAGGTCATTACAATAAGGTCACATGAGGCATATCTTAGTTTTCAAGTGCTTTACATATTACATGGATTACTTTGTGTATAATTGATACGATTCCACTATGTCTTGTGCCTAAAGCATGCAAAATGTGCATATTCTCCATCCATTTAATCTCTTTATTATTATTATTATTATTATTTTTAATTCCATAGAACAACATCTAGTTTAGCTTTCATGAACAGATGCAGGAACATTACTGTATGAAGCCCTCTTAGGTCCTAATTCAGTAATGATCGCAAAAGAGATCCTTACTGCATTTTGCTGATGTTCAGTAATGCACACGTGCAGAACCCGTTCTGCGCATGTGCAGAACAGATCCTGCAATCTCTTCTGTAAAATGCGAATGCCTCTGCCTGACTGACAGGCACAGGCATTCGCAGGGAGGGACGGAGGCAGGGGTGACCAGCGTTCAGGAAAAGGGGGGCGTCATCCTAATTTTCCAGACGGGGCAAGGCCAAGGACTGTGTCGCGAGACGCAGTAACCTTGGCCCGGAAGCTGCAATGCGACGGCAAGGCACCGATGGTCGAGATGTTCAACTGAGATGTGATCGCATTGCGGACTGTGTCGCGAGACGCAGTAACCTTGGCCCGCAAGCTGCACTGCGACGGCAAGGCACCGATGGTCGAGATGTTCAACTGAGATGCGATCGCATTGCAAATGGAAAGCTGCTGCGAGCATCTTTGCATTTGCAATCCTTAAGGAATTAAGCTCTTAACCTATATAATACCCAGATATTTCATAATGAGAGAACATTAACTCCATTCATATGTGACAGCACTGAGCGACATGGGTTCGATTCAGTCCAAAGCCCTTTGGGAATGAACAGGCTGCAATCTCAGTGGTGTTATTGGTTTAGTTTTGGTTGCTTAAAAAATTGTGTATGTGAACACTCCTGTATGGGAGACTGTAAACTGCATTGGGGCGAGATTAACGAATATACACAGGGGCGCTACAACATTCTTAGGTTGGGGGGTAAGTTATAATTTAATTTTGATGCCCCTATATCGCAGAATAGTAACTCGCCATACAGGGGCAGATTGGGCATAGGGCTCACCAGGAAGATTTGTGTGTTGTCATGTGGCCTCACCCCCCTGACAGGCAGCCCACTGCACTCAGTACACTGCATTGCCCCGATTCATTCTGTTATTCCATCTCTGCCGTACAGCAACTCTGCCATCCAGTAATGCTGCCATGGCTACACGGTATGTTATACTTCTTGTGCTGCAGAAGTTGGGCCACTTCTACAAAATTTTACAGGCCCACTAATTAAACCCACCCCTGGTCTCAGACACAACTGCAGAAAAAGATGCAAGGAAGGCCACAATTGCGTACAATCAGGCCACCCCTCTGAAAAAGAGCGAACCCCTTCATCAGACTGCACCTCCATTAGGGCTGCTTCCATAAATATTCTGGGCTGGGTTTTCATTCCAATCCACCCCTGCCGCCACACCACCTACCTGATGACAGAGATATATCTATAGTATCTCTATCTACAGTATCAGTGCCATGAGGGGGAGGGTGGGAGCGTTTTGGTCCTAGGAGGGGAAAAGAAAGGACGAAGATGGAGCTTAGGGGAAAGAGGGGAGAAAAATAAGAAGGGTGCAGGGCTGGTCCCAAAGGAGGTGCTAGCCCACAGTAGCTATGCACACACTGTGGAGGCTGGAACTGAGTGCAGGGGAAAAGGAGGGCCCTAGAGGCAGGCGGAGAAGGGCTGTAGGAAGGGAGGAGGTGGAGCGGCCAGAAGGCGGATTATCATCATCTTCACACTGCCCATGCTAACCCTAGATGGTGGCTGCCCTGCAACCCAGCACATTTACTGGTACCTCACAATGTTTTTTGCCCTCTTACCCCACCCATTCCAACAGGTTATATATATATATATATATATATATATATATATAGGATTTTAATACCTACCGGTAAATCCTTTTTTCTTAATCCGTAGAGGATGCTGGGGATGCTTCAAGAACCATGGGGTATAGACGGGATCCGCAGGAGACATGGGCACACTATAAGACTTTAAATGGGTGTGAACTGGCTCCTCTCTCTATGCCCCTCCTCCAGACTCCAGTTATAGGAACTGTGCCCAGGGAGACGGACATTTCGAGGAAAAGGATTTATTTAATTATTTTAAACTAAGGTGAGATACAGACCAGCTCACACCTCAAACACGCCGTACAACATGGCATTCAACAACAACGCATGCAACGGCATGACCAACAACAGTCACAGACTGACTGAACTCAACGCAACATGAGCGTAACTATAACCAAACTGCAGATACAGCCCGCACTGGGACGGGCGCCCAGCATCCTCTACGGACTAAGATAAAAGGATTTACCGGTAAGTATTAAAATCCTATTTTCTCATTCGTCCTAGAGGATGCTGGGGATGCTTCAAGAACCATGGGGTTTATAACAAAGCTCTAGAACGGGCGGGAGAGTGCGGATGACTCTGCAGCACCAATTGACCAAACAAGAGGTCCTCCTCAGCCAGGGTATCAAACTTGTAAAACTTTGCAAAGGTGTTTGAACCCGACCAAGTAGCAGCTCGGCAAAGTTGTAACGCCAAGACTCCCTGGGCAGCCGCCCAGGATGAGCCCACCTTTCTGGTAGAATGGGCTTTCAACGATTTCGGTAACAGCAATCCTGTCGTAGAATGAGCCTGCTGAATCGTATTACAAATCCAGCGTGCAATAGCCTGCTTAGAAGCAGGAGCCCCAATCTTGTTGGTAGCCCACAGGACAAACAGAGCCTCTGTTTTCCTAATCTGCGCCGTTCTGGCGACATAGATCTTCAAAGCTCTGACCACATAGAGAGACTTTGACTCCGCCAATGCGTCACCACAATTGGCTGGTTAACATGAAATGATGAAACCACTTTTGGCAGAAATTGCTGACGAGTTCTCAACTCCGCTCTATCAGCATGGAAAATCAAATAGGGGCTTTTGTGAGACAAAGCCGCCAACTCAGACACTCGCCTTGCAGACGCAAAGGCCAACAACATGACCACTTTCCAAGTAAGGAATTTTAACTCAACCTTGCGCAAAGGTTCAAACCAGTGTGATTGCAAGAATTGCAACACCACATTAAGGTCCTATGGTGCTACTGGGGGCACAAAGGGAGGTTGGATGTGCAGCACGCCTTTTACGAAGGTCTGAACTTCTGGAAGGGAGGCCAATTCTTTTTGAAAAAAGGTTGACAAGGCCGAAATCTGTACTTTAATAGAGCCTAACTTTAGGCCCACATCCACACCTGCTTGTAGGAAATGGAGCAAACGCCCCAGGTGAAATTCTTCCGTAGAAGCCTTCTTGGATTCACACCAAGACACATATTTCCTCCAAATACGGTGGTAATGCTTTGCCGTTACTTCTTTTCTAGCCTGAAGAAGTGTAGGAATGACTTCACTGGGAATACCCTTTCGGGCTAGGATTTGGCGTTCAACCGCCACGCCGTCAAATGCAGCCGCGGTAAGTCCTGATACACGCACGGCCCCTGTTGTAACAGGTCCTCACGAAGAGGAAGAGGCCAGGGATCTTCTATGAGCAACTCCTGAAGATCTGGATACCAGGCCCTTTTTGGCCAATCCGGAACAATGAGGATCGCCTGAACCCTTGTTCTTCTTATAATTTTTATCACCTTAGGAATGAGTGCAAGTGGAGGGAACACATAGACCAACTGAAACACCCACGGTATCACTAGGGCGTCCACCGCTATCGCTTGAGGGTCCCTTGACCTGGAACAATATCTCTGAAGTTTCTTGTTGAGGCGGGAGGCCATCATGTCCACTTGAGGAACTCCCCAACGACTTGTCACTTCTGAAAAGACCTCTAGATGAAGACCCCACTCTCCCGGATGGAGATTGTGTCTGCTGAGGAAGTCTGCTTCCCATTTGTCCACTCCTGGAATGAAGACCGCTGCCAGAGCGCTGGCATGTCTTTCCGCCCAGTGAAGAATCTTCGTGGCCTCGGCCATCGCCGCTCTGCTCCTTGTTCCGCCTTGGCGGTTTACGTACGCCACTGCCGTCACGTTGTCTGACTGAATCGAGACCGGCAGACCCCGAAGAAGATGTTCTGCTTGCAGTATGCTGTTGTAGATTGCTCTTAATTCCAGAATGTTTATGTGTAGACAAGCTTCCTGGCTTGACCACTTTCCCTGAAAATTTCTTCCCTGTGTGACTGCTCCCCAGCCTCGGAGGCTTGCATCTGTGGTCACCAGGATCCAATCCTGAATCCCGAACCTGCGTCCCTCCAGAACGTGAGAACTGTGCAGCCACCACAGAAGGGAAATTCTGGTCCTGGGAGATAGAATTATTTTCCGGTGCATGTCCAGGTGAGACCCGGACCACTGGTCCAGCAGGTTCCACTGAAACACCCTGGCATGGAACCTGCCATACGGAATGGCCTCGTAGGCCGCCACCATCTTCCCCAGCAACCGAGTGCAGTGAAGAACTGACACCTTTTCCGGTTTCAGAATCTGTTTTACCATGTTCTGTATTTCCAGAGCTTTTTCCACTGGAAGAAAAACTCTCTGTAATTCTGTATCCAGAATCATACCCAGGAACGACAGCCGTGTCGTCGGATCCAACTGTGATTTTGGCAAATTTAGGAGCCAACCGTGTTGTTGCAGAATCATCAGTGAAAGGGCAACATTCTTCAACAATTGCTCCTTGGACCTCGCCTTTATCAGGAGATCGTCCAAGTACGGGATAATTGTGATTCCCTGCTTGCGCAGGAGAACCATCATTTCCGCCATTACTTTGGTGAAGATCATCGGAGCCGTGGACAGACCAAACGGCAACGTCTGAAATTGGTAATGACAATCCTGAACAGCAAATCTCAGGTAAGCCTGATGTGGAGGATATATGGGGACATGTAAGTAGGCATCTTCTATGTCGACCGACACCATAAAATCCCCCTCCTCCAGACTGGAGATCACTGATCGTAGAGACTCCATCTTGAACTTGAATTTTTTTAGAAAGAAATTGAGGGATTTTAGGTTTAGAAACGGTCTGACTGAGCCATCCGGCTTCGAGACCACGAACAGGCTCGAATAAAAACCTTCTCCCTGTTGAGACGGGGGTACCGTGACAATCACTTGATTTTGACACAACTTTAGTATTGCAGCGCTTACTATCTCCCTTTCCGGAATAGAAGCTGGCAAGGCCGATTTGAAAAATCGGTGAGGGGGCACGTCTTGAAACTCTAACTTGTACCCCTGGGTTACTATGTCTACTATCAAAGGATCCAGGTCCGAGTGCCCCCAGACCTGACTGAAGAGTTTGAGGAGCCCCAGCGTCATGCGGTGGATTTGGTAGAAGCCGGAGAGGACTTCTGCTCCTGGGAACTTGCCACAGCCTGTGACCTTTTTCCCCGTCCTCTCCCCCTCGCAGCAAGAAAGGAGGACCCTCGTCCTTTTTTGAATTTATTGGGCCGAAAGGACTGCATCTGATAGTGAGGCGATTTCTTCTGCTGTGCAGGGACATAAGGTAAAAATGAAGACTTACCCGCGGTAGCCGTAGACACCAGGTCAGTGAGGCTGTCGCCAAACAAGACCCTACTGTTAAACGGAAGAGACTCCATCGCCTTCTTAGAGTCAGCATCAGCATTCCATTGATGAATCCACAATACTCTCCTTGCTGAGACTGCCATGGCATTGGCCCTTGAACCCAAAAGGCCAATATCCCTTACAGCTTCTTTTAAATATGCTGCAGCGTCCCTGATGTGACCCAGAGTCAAAAGCACACTATCCCTGTCTAGGGTATCTACCTCAGACGACAAGTTATCTGCCCACCTTTCAATAGCGCTACTCACCCATGCCGCAGCAACGGCAGGACTGAGTAGCGACCCTGTAGTGACATAAATGGATTTTAGTGTATTTTCCTGCTTACGATCCGCAGGATCCTTTAGGGCTGCCGTGTCAGGGGACGGAAGCGCCACCTTTTTGGATAGACGCGATAAAGCTTTGTCTACCGTGGGGATTGACTCCCACCTTTCCCTGTCCCCAGAGGGGAACGGATATGCCACTGGAATTCTTTTGGGAACCTGTATCTTTTTGTCAGAATTTTCCCAAGCCTTTTCAAAAAGCGCATTCAGTTCATGAGAGGGAGGAAACGTTACCTCAGGTTTCTTTCCTTTAAACATACAGACCCTAGTATCAGGAACAGCAGGGTCCTCAGTGATATGCAATACGTCTTTTATCGCCACAATCATGTACTGAATACTCTTAGCCAGCTTTGGAAGTAATCTGGTCATCACTATAGTCGACACTGGAATCAGAGTCCGTGTCGGTATCTGTATCTGCTATCTGGGTAAATGCACGTTTCTGTGACCCCGAAGGGGTCTGGGCCTGTGACAAAGCATCTTCCATGGATTTCCTCCATGTTTGGTTCTTAGACTCAGATTTATCAAATCTCTTAGTCAACTTAGTCACGTTTGCATTTAAAACACTCAACATATTCACCCAATCATCCGTCGGTGGTGCCGACACGGTCACTCTCACAGTATTTTCTGTCCCCACTCCAGCCTCCTCCTGGGAAGAGCATTCAGCCTCAGACATGTCGACACACACGTACCGACAGAGGCGGAATGGCCATAGGGCTCACAGGGAAGATTCCCGGTGGGCCGGCACACCCGTGGGGCCTGTTTTGTTTTGATTACATGTGGTCCTATTTATAGACATAATGAATAAGATGCTAAATAATTTGCTTATATGAAAATTTCTTTGCCACTTAGCCTGTGATTGCAGATGATCTAGTGTATGCTCTGTCTGCCTGCTTGGCTGACATATAAGATTGAGTGAATAGTGATTGGGATACACGGTTGGTGTAATAAGCAAGAAAAAGAATTATATAGTTTCCTAAATTCTGAAGGTCTATCATACAATGTGCTCATAATTTTTAATTTTATTTCCTTTTAACTTCCCCCTTGATGCTGGACATGACCACTATCTGGAAAGTCTTGGGGGGAGGGTGCTGCTGCCATGGCCCATGGCTAGACCTTACACCTCTGGTGCTGCCCATGTGGGGCCACTAGTACAAATTTTTCCAGGGCCGCTTTTTGTTCCCAATCCGCCCCTGCGTACCGACACCCACAACCACACTGGGGCTATAGGAGACAGACCCACAATAAAGCCTGCAAGAGGGACACAGAGAGAGTTCTGTCAGCTCACACCCAGCGCCTATCCCGGTTCTGAGGCCAGTAAAATGACTGCCCAGACCTGTTAGCGCTTTTTATATATACAAATCAGCACCAATTATTTGTGGCCCCCCCCTGACCCCAACCCCCCCCCCCCCCGTTTTGCACCCTGTTACTTGTACAGCAGTGTGGAGGACAGGGCCAGCGTCTCTGCAGCTTCTGAGGAGAGAAAATGGCGCTGGTCAGAGCTGTGTGGGCTAAGCCCTGCCCACTACATGGCGCGCTTCAGTCCCGCTTAAAAATATGTTTATACTGGCGGGGGTCCCTTAACTAGTGCCCGGGGCACTGTTATAACACATGCCAGTCTGATTTGAGGTGTTCATGCTTCCCAGGGCGCCCCCCCCTGCGCCCTGCACCCTGCAGTGCTGTGTTATGTGTGGGAGCATGGCACGCAGCGCGGCACCTCTTCTGCCGTCACTGAAGTCTTCTGATCTTCTCATACTCACCCGGCTTCCATCTTCTGGCTTTGTGAGGGGGGTGACGGCGCGGCTCTGGGAACAAGCAGCTAGGCGTACCGTAGTGATCGAACCCTCTGGAGCTAATAGTGTCCAGTAGCCTAAGAAGCAGAGCCCTTGAACTCTTAAGAAGTAGGACTGCTTCTCTCCCCTCACTCCCACGATGCAGGGAGCCTGTAGCCAGCAGGTCTCCCTGAAAATAACAAACCTAATAAAGTCTTTTTCAGAGAAAATCTGGAGAGCTCCTCAGTGTGCATCCAGTCTCACTGGGCACAGAATCTAACTGGAGTCTGGAGGAGGGGCATAGAGGGAGGAGCCAGTTCACACCCATTCAAAGTCTTATAGTGTGCCCATGTCTCCTGCGGATCCCGTCTATACCCCATGGTTCTTGAAGCATCCCCAGCATCCTCTAGGATGTATGAGAAATATATATATATATTTTTATATAAAACAATAATTAACAAATGTATCTCATGGAAATATTCACTGACCTGTCACAGTTACATGATAAAATACCGAGTCGTGTCCAGCATCACACACAAACTCCCCGGAATCTTCTGGTTTTGCGCTGAATATAATTAACCTATGATGTCTCCCGTCTGACTCTAGTTTGATGTTGTCACTCTCTGCTATCTCCATCCCATCTTTGTACCAGCGCACTGGGGCATTTTCTCTAGAGAGCTCACAGTTCAGCACCACAGGCTCCCCACTTACAGACTTGTGTTCTGCATCATCACTAGTGTTCACTATTTTGACAGGGGGTTCTAGAGAAGATAAACAAGACAAAGAATAAGTTGTATGGATATAGGACAGCTGGGTAGTAACATGATGTGATTTACATGCAAAGCATGGCACCATCTATGGTAAGAGAAAGATATTATGGACATGGAGTAAAGCTAAAGATTAAAATGAGATAAATCACTGTTTCAAAAAAAAAAAAAAAAAAAAACATTGTAGAAATATTTCTCCTGCTGCTAATATCTGCTCTTTAGTGATGCCACTGGATCCTAGCCAATGGATAGGCTGCATTCTCAGTGACATCACTAGTTCCTATTTCCTAGTGAATGAATATGCTGTACTCTCAGTGGTGTCACTGTATCCTAATCATTTATAGGCATCTGGTACCTAGTGAATAGATTTGCTGCATTCTCAGTGGTGCACTGGTTCCTTGTGAATAAATAAACTGCATTCTCAGTGCTGTCACTGGTCCCTAGTGAATTGGTAAGCTGCATTTTTGTCAATGGTTTCTATTAGTGATGAGCGGGTTCGGATCCTCGGGATCCGAACCCGCCCGAACTTCACCTTTTTTTTCATGGGTCCGAGCAACTCGGATCCTCTCGCCTTGCTCGGTTAACCCGAGCGCGCCCGAACGTCATCATCCCGCGGTCGGATTCTCGCGAGATTCGTATTCTATATAAGGAGCTGCGCGTCGCCGCCATTTTTCACTCGTGCATTGGAGATGATCGTGAGAGGACGTAGCTGGCGTCCTCTCAGTTTCTATGTTCAGTGGGCTGCAAATTGTGCTGCAAATATCTGTGCTCAGTGTGCTGCAAATATCTGTGCTCAGTGTGCTGCAAGTGCAAATATCTACGTTCTCTGCCTGAAAAACGCTCCATATCTGACTGTGCTCAGTGTGCTGCAAATATCTGTGCTCAGTGTGCTAATTGCTTTATTGTGGGGACTGGGGACCAGCAGTATTATATAGTAGGAGGACAGTGCAGAGTTTTGCTGACCAGTGACCACCAGTATTATACGTTCTCTGCCTGAAAAATGCTCCATATCTGTGCTTCATTGTAGTATATAGTAGGAGGACAGTGCAGAATTTTGCTGACCACCAGTATAACTATATATATAGCAGTACGGTACAGTAGTCCACTGCTCTACCTACCTCTGTGTCGTCAAGTATACTATCCATCCATACCTGTGGTGCATTTCAGTTTTGCACAGTTTGCTGACCACCAGTATATACTATATAGCAGTACGGTACAGAAGGCCACTGCTCTACCTACCTCTGTGTCGTCAAGTATACTATCCATCCATACCTGTGGTGCATTTCAGTTTTGCACAGTTTGCTGACCACCAGTATATACTATATAGCAGTACGGTACAGTAGGCCACTGCTCTACCTACCTCTGTGTCGTCAAGTATACTATCCATCCATACCTGTGGTGCATTTCAGTTTTGCACAGTTTGCTGACCACCAGTATATACTATATAGCAGTACGGTACAGTAGGCCATTGCTCTACCTACCTCTGTGTCGTCAAGTATACTATCCATCCATACCTGTGGTGAATTTCAGTTTTGCACAGTTTGCTGACCACCAGTATATACTATATAGCAGTACGGTACAGTAGGCCACTGCTCTACCTACCTCTGTGTCGTCAAGTATACTATACATCCATACCTGTGGTGCATTTCAGTTTTGCACAGTTTGCTGACCACCAGTATATACTATATAGCAGTACGGTACAGTAGGCCACTGCTCTACCTACCTCTGTGTCGTCAAGTATACTATCCATCCATACCTGTGGTGCATTTCAGTTTTGCACAGTTTGCTGTCCACCAGTATATAATATATAGCAGTACGGTACAGTAGGCCACTGCTCTACCTACCTCTGTGTCGTCAAGTATACTTTCCATCCATACCTGTGGTGCATTTCAGTTGTGCGCAGTATATATAGTAGTAGGCCATTGCTATTGATATATTACTGGCATATAATTCCACACATTAAAAAATGGAGAACAAAAATGTGGAGGGTAAAATAGGGAAAGATCAAGATCCACTTCCACCTCATGCTGAAGCTGCTGCCACTAGTCATGGCCGAGATGATGAAATGCCATCAACGTCGTCTGCCAAGGCCGATGCCCAATGTCATAGTAGAGAGCATGTAAAATGACCCAAAAATCTAAATAAAAATCGTCTGAGGAGAAGCGTAAACTTGCCAATGTGCCATTTACGACACGGAGTGGCAAGGAATGGCTGAGGCCCTGGCCTATGTTCAAGGCTAGTGGTTCAGCTTCACCTGAGGATGGAAGCACTCATCCTCCTGCTAGAAAACTTAAAAGAGTTAAGATGGCAAAAGCACAGCAAAGAACTGTGCGTTCTTCTAAATCACAAATCCCCAAGGAGAGTCCAATTGTGTCGGTTGCGATGCCTGACCTTCCCAACACTGGACGGGAAGAGGTTGCGCTTTCCACCATTTGCACGCCCCCTGCAAGTGCTGGAAGGAGCACCCACAGTCCAGTTCCTGATAGTCAAATTGAAGATGTCACTGTTGAAGTACACCAGGATGAGGATATGGGTGTTGCTGGCGCTGGGGAGTAAATTGACAAGGAGGATTCTGATGGTGAGATGGTTTGTTTAAGTCAGGCACCCGGGGAGACACCTGTTGTCCATGGGACGAATATGGCCATTGACATGCCTGGTCAAAATACAAAAAAAATCACCTCTTCGGTGTGGAATTATTTCAACAGAAATGCGGACAACTGGTGTCAAGCCGTGTGTTGCCTTTGTCAAGCTGTAATAAGTAGGGGTAAGGACGTTAACCACCTAGGAACATCCTCCCTTATACGTCACCTGGACCGCATTCATCAGAAGTCAGTGACAAGTTCAAAAACTTTGGATGACAGCGGAAGCAGTCCACTGACCACTAAATCCCTTCCTCTTGTAACCAAACTCCTGCAAACCACACCACCAACTCCCTCAGTGTCAATTTCCTCCTTAGACAGGAAAGCCAATAGTCCTGCAGGCCATGTCACTGTCAAGTCTGACGAGTCCTCTCCTGCCTGGGATTCCTCCGATGCATCCTTGAGTGTAACGCCTACTGCTGCTGGCGCTGCTGTTGTTGCTGCTGGGAGTCGATTATCATCCCAGAGGGGAAGTCGGAAGACCACTTGTACTACTTCCAGTAAGCAATTGACTGTCCAACAGTCCTTTGCGAGGAAGATGAAATATCATAGCAGTCATCCTGCTGCAAAGCGGATAACTTAGGCCTTGGCAGCCTGGGTGGTGAGAAACGTGTTTCCGGTATCCACCGTTAATTCACAGGGAACTAGAGACTTGATTGAGGTACTGTGTCCCCGGTACCAAATACCATCTAGGTTCCATTTCTCTAGGCAGGCGATACCGAAAATGTACACAGACGTCAGAAAAAGAGTCACCAGTGTCCTAAAAAATGCAGTTGTACCCAATGTCCACTTAACCACGGACATGTGGACAAGTGGAGCAGGGCAGACTCAGGACTATATGACTGTGACAGCCCACTGGGTAGATGTATTGCCTCCCGCAGCAAGAACAGCAGCGGCGGCACCAGTAGCAGCATCTCGCAAACGTCAACTCGTTCCTAGGCAGGCTACGCTTTGTATCACCGCTTTCCATAAGAGGCACACAGCTGACAACCTCTTACGTTAACTGAGGAACATCATCGCAGAATGGCTTACCCCAATTGGACTCTCCTGGAGATTTGTGACATCGGACAACGCAACCAATATTGTGCGTGCATTACATCTGGGCAAATTCCAGCACGTCCCATGTTTTGCACATACATTGAATTTGGTGGTGCAGAATTATTTAAAAAACGACAGGGGCGTGCAAGAGATGCTGTCGGTGGCCCGAAGAATTGCGGGCCACTTTCGGCATTCAGCCACCGCGTGCCGAAGACTGGAGCACCAGCAAACAGTCCTGAACCTGCCCTGCCATCTTCTGAAGCAAGAGGTGGTAACGAGGTGGAATTCAACCCTCTATATGCTTCAGAGGATGGAGGAGCAGCAAAAGGCCATTCAAGCCTATACATCTGCCTACGATATAGGCAAAGGAGGGGGAATGCACCTGACTCAAGCGCAGTGGAGAATGATTTCAATGTTGTGCAAGGTTCTGCAACCCTTTGAACTTGCCACACGTGAAGTCAGTTCAGACACTGCCAGCCTGAGTCAGGTCATTCCCCTCATCAGGCTTTTGCAGAAGAAGCTGGAGACATTGAAGGAGGAGCTAAAACAGAGCGATTCCGCTAGGCATGTGGGACTTGTGGATGTGTCACGAACCGGTCTCTCACATTTGCGGGTTCTGGGGTTCATCCGTTGCCAGTGCGGTTGCTCGCGGTGCTGTGCGACCGTGTGGGGACACGGCGTGATCAATGGCACAGGTAATGCAGAGTCTGGGAACTGTGAGTGCGGGGACCAAATGGCCTAAGGCACTGCGGTGTGTCTGCTGTATAGAAGGTGGCCATGTTGGAGACCAAATAGCTAATACTGAGCACTTGTGAAAACACCTGTGGGCAGGTGTAAGCCAATCCCGTGGTGGTGCTGCCTTTAAGTAGGCTGGGATTATGTCACTCTGGGCCAGTGCTTTGTTGTATCAAAGCTGTGCTCTAGCTCTGAGCTCTCTCCGTGCATTCCTGTGTGATTCCCGTGGTCCAGATATCGCCTCCGTTCCCAGAGGTCCGTCTGCAGCCTTCACTGCTGAAAGATCCACCGGCTCTCTGCTGTGCTGTCAGTTAATTGCACTCCTATTGGAAATAGTTGGATTCCCAGTGTCCTGCATGAGGTTACCTTGTCAGTCTGCCTATCATTCAAAGTCTAGAGGATTCTGTTTCTCTCAGCTGTTCGTTTGTTCAACTCTGCATTTAACCCATTCATCACCTTGTCTTCTACTACAGTTTCACAGTGATCTCCGGAACCCGCAAGTAACCCAATTCAGTACTTTTATTTGCTATGTTGTCATTACAAGGATAATTCATCACAGTCTCTCAGTTAACTCTCAAAGCTCCATTGCCAATTCTTACAGTTAATTCTCCATGTCTGCATTAACTAGTTAAACACAATCTGCAGTTCAGCATCAAAGCTTGTTTATATTTGCTATGTTGTCATAACAAGGATAATTCTTCAGTCTCTCAGTTAACTCTCAAAACTCCATTGCAAATCCTTACAGTTATCTCTTCATGTCTGCATTATCCAGTTAATAACATTCTGCAGTTCAGCATCAAAGCTTGTTTATATTTGCTATGTTGTCATAACAAGGATAATTCTTCACAGTCTCTCAGTTAACTCTCAAAACTCCATTGCAAATCCTTACAGTTATCTCTTCATGTCTGCATTATCCAGTTAATCACATTCTGCAGTTCAGCATCAAAGCTTGTTTATATTTGGACAATCCAACATTTATTCATCAGCTTGTTTTGCATATGTTTCCATGAACATTTCTTTTATTTATTTTTGAGTTTTCTCTTGCATATTATTCCTGCAATACTTCAGTATAATATGATGATTAACAACTTGTCAGTTAACCCTTTACTGAATTGTTATTTTGAATAAATATATGAATCGGAACTTTCTTCGTCCTCCCTGCTTTCTTCATAGCCCAGCACCTACACCTGTGGTTGGTTCCGGGTTAACGGATTCACAAAAACACCCGGACCTGACAGTAAGCACTGGCCACATGGATCCGTCAAGTGACCAATTCGCAGGAGGCGGTGCTACGTCAGATATCCTTTCCCGTCTGGAAAACCAGGAGTCTATACAGACACAAATAGTGCAGTTTATGCAAACTATGGCAGACCGTTTAGAGACTCTCCATACGGCTATTAAAACGTCCCAAGTCCAGATTCCAACCCCGGATGTCCCAGTTACCACTACAGCTTCTCCTGTGACGCTGCCTACGTCCCGCTTGCAGTTACCCTCTCCGAGTAAGTTTGACGGAACTCCAAAACTTTGCAGAGGATTCCTGAATCAATGCGAGATCCAGTTCGAACTGATGTCCGCCAGTTTCCCATCAGCTCGTTCTAAGGTCGCATATATTATTGCCCTCCTCTCCGGTCAGGCTCTGGAGTGGGCATCACCATTATGGGAGAGAGGTGATCCTATCCTCTCGAATTACAAAGAGTTCGTATCTTCCTTCCGGAGAATCTTTGACGAACCAGGCAGGACCACCTCAACATCCTTGGAGATTCTCCGTCTACGTCAAGGTTTACGTCCTGTCAGTCAATATATTATTCAGTTTCGCACGTTGTCTTCAGAGTTAAACTGGAATGAGGAGGCCCTGATCGCCGCGTTTTGGAATGGACTTTCAGAAAGAATCAAGGATGATTTAACTATCCGGGATGTGCCAATTAAACTGGATGAATTGATTTCTCTCTGTAACAAACTTGACCTACGCTACAGGGAGCGATGTTTAGAGAAATCCAGGGCAGAGCGATCCAGTCCACGTGATCATCCTAGACCTCGACAAGATTCTTCATCACAGTCTCTAGTAATGACTGAAGAACCTATGCAGATTGGGCGCTCTCGCCTCACAGAGGAGGAACGACTTCGTCGTCGACAGGGTAACCTCTGCATGTACTGTGGGTCCTCCGAACATTTAGTTAAATTCTGCAAACTCCGACCGGGAAACTCTCGCCTCCTAGCTTATTCAAGAGAGGTTAAGCTAGGAGTTACTTTAGAATCACGTTCTGGGAAAGAGCCGACCTTGTCTATTCAATTAGAAGTTCCAAGTTCTACAGTGAAAGTTTCAGCTCTCCTAGATTCCGGGGCAGCCGAGAACTTCATCTCCTCAGCCTTTGTCATACGGTCTAAAGTTCAAACCATGCCTCTGGAAGCAGCAGTTGCCGTTACAGCAGTGGATGGAAGTCGAATTCCAGATGGTATAATTACTCATCGAACCGTATGTCTCAAGATGAAAGTTGGTGAGCTCCATTCCGAATACCTCTCCTTCTACGTGATTCCCAAAGCCTCTCAAGATGTGATACTTGGTTTACCTTGGCTGCAGAAACATAATCCTCAACTTAATTGGCAAACCATGGAAGTCCTTTCATGGGGTAAATCTTGTACCAAGGACTGTTAGCTACAATTGTACCTCTTCGGTCAATTAGCCTTTCCGATCTACCTCCGGTGTATCAATCCCTTGCGGATGTTTCCAGTAAGCAAGCAGCAGACTCTCTACCTCCTCATCGTGAATGGGACTGCCCAGTCGTCCTGGTTCCGGGCAAGACCCCTCCTAGGGGACAAATTCATCCGCTATCCATCCCAGAGACGCGAGCTTTTCCGGGATTGGTCCACTCCTACAACTCTCAAGGGGATTCAGCGATTTCTCGGCTTTGCTAATTTCTATAGGAGATTCATTAAGAATTATTCTACGTTAGCTGCTCCTATCACAGCCCTAACTCGCAAGGGAGCAAATCCTACGAACTGGTCTTCTGAAGCAATCAAAGCCTTCTCTGATTTAAAGCAAGCCTTTGTGTCAGCCCCCATTCTTCGACAGCCTGATTTGAATCGTCCCTTTCTACTAGAGGTGCATGCATCTACAGAAGCAGTAGGAGCTGTGTTGTCACAAGTCTTTGAAGATAAAAAGGTCCATCCCTGCGGATATTTCTCCCGTAAGTTCCTCCCGGCAGAACGTAATTATGCAATCGGTGAGCAAGAGTTACTTGCCATCAAGTTGGCATTTGAGGAGTGGAGATACCTTCTAGAAGGAGCTCAACATCGCATTACAGTTTATACTGAGCATAAGAATCTTCTGTATCTGCAGTCAGCTCAGTGTTTGAATCCACGACAAGCTCGATGGGCGCTTTTCTTCACACGATTTGATTTCAAGCTCACCTATCGTCCAGGGTCTCAGAACAAAAAGGCAGATGCCCTTTCCCGGTCCTTTGCTTCTTCTGAATTAGATGATGCTACCACGAATCAAGCCATTGTGAATCCTACGTCCTTCTTAATGACTCGAACCTCTCCAGTTCCTCCGCCTGGCAAGACCTTTGTCGCCACAAGTCTCCGAAAACGGCTGCTTACCTGGGCTCACTCCTCTTCCTTCATGGGTCATCCTGGGGTTCTAAAGACTCTCAAATTTATTCAACAGTCTTATTGGTGGCCACGTCTCAAAGCCGATGTCCAAGAGTTTATAGCAGCATGTCCTAAATGTGCCCAACATAAGAGTCCAAGAAGTTCTCCTCCAGGGTTTCATCCATTGCCAGCCCTAGAGGTTCTAGCAGCAGATCAAGAGCTTCAACGTCTATCTAGCATCTGAAGTTGTGTACGTAAGTCCTTGGTCAAAACTTCCGCTCGTTATAAATCTTTTGTAGATAGAAAACGTAAAACTGTACCGAATTACAAAGTGGGAGACCAAGTTTGGATTTCTACGCGCAATCTCAAGTTCAAAGTTCCTTCTAAGAAATTTGCTCCCAAGTTCATTGGTCCATTTCCCATTGTAAAGGTACTCAACCCTGTGTCATACAAAGTCAAGTTGCCACCGTCTTTGAGAATTCCTAACGCCTTTCATACATCTTTACTGAAGCCTTTGATTCTCAATAAGTTCCGTACTACCCAGTCCAAATCTCCTAAAGTTCACTCTTTGCAGAATGAGGAATTTGAAGTTAAAGAGATTGTGGACTTACGTTTCCGATATGGACGTTTACAGTTTCTGGTCGACTGGAAGGGTTACGGTCCGGAGGAGAGATCCTGGGTTTTCTCTGAAGATGTTCAAGCTCCAAGTCTGGTACAGAAATACTTCTCCAAAAATCCTGACAAGGTTCAAAGGTGTTCGGAGACCACCCGTAGAAGAGGGGGTACTGTCACGAACCGGTCTCTCACCTTTGCGGGTTCTGGGGTTCATCCGTTGCCAGTGCGGTTGCTCGCGGTGCTGTGCGCCCGTGTGGGGACACGGCGTGATCAATGGCACAGGTAATGCAGAGTCTGGGAACTGTGAGTGCGGGGACCAAATGGCCTAAGGCACTGCGGTGTGTCCGCTGTATAGGAGGTGGCCATGTTGGAGACCAAATAGCTAATACTGAGCACTTGTGAAAACACCTGTGGGCAGGTGTAAGCCAATCCCGTGCTTGTGCTGCCTTTAAGTAGGCTGGGATTATGTCACTCTGGGCCAGTGCTTTGTTGTATCAAAGCTGTGCTCTAGCTCTGAGCTCTCTCCGTGCATTCCTGTGTGATTCCCGTGGTCCAGATATCGCCTCCGTTCCCAGAGGTCCGTCTGCAGCCTTCACTGCTGAAAGATCCACCGGCTCTCTGCTGTGCTGTCAGTTAATTGCACTCCTATTGGAAATAGTTGGATTCCCAGTGTCCTGCATGAGGTTACCTTGTCAGTCTGCCTATCATTCAAAGTCTGGAGGATTCTGTTTCTCTCAGCTGTTCGTTTGTTCAACTCTGCATTTAACCCATTCATCACCTTGTCTTCTACTACAGTTTCACAGTGATCTCCGGAACCCGCAAGTAACCCAATTCAGTACTTTTATTTGCTATGTTGTCATTACAAGGATAATTCATCACAGTCTCTCAGTTAACTCTCAAAGCTCCATTGCCAATTCTTACAGTTAATTCTCCATGTCTGCATTAACTAGTTAAACACAATCTGCAGTTCAGCATCAAAGCTTGTTTATATTTGCTATGTTGTCATAACAAGGATAATTCTTCAGTCTCTCAGTTAACTCTCAAAACTCCATTGCAAATCCTTACAGTTATCTCTTCATGTCTGCATTATCCAGTTAATCACATTCTGCAGTTCAGCATCAAAGCTTGTTTATATTTGGACAATCCAACATTTATTCATCAGCTTGTTTTGCATATGTTTCCATGAACATTTCTTTTATTTATTTTTGAGTTTTCTCTTGCATATTATTCCTGCAATACTTCAGTATAATATGATGATTAACAACTTGTCAGTTAACCCTTTACTGAATTGTTATTTTGAATAAATATATGAATCGGAACTTTCTTCGTCCTCCCTGCTTTCTTCATAGCCCAGCACCTACACCTGTGGTTGGTTCCGGGTTAACGGATTCACAAAAACACCCGGACCTGACAGGATGGAGCCCTTAATTCGCTTAACCAGGATTCACGGGTGGTCAATCTGTTGAAATCAGAGCACTACATTTTGGCCACCGTGCTTGATCCTAGATTTAAAACCTACGTTGTATCTCTCTTTCCGGCAGACACAAGTCTGCAGAGGTTCAAAGACCTGCTGGTGAGAAAATTGTCAAGTCAAGCGGAACGTGACCCGTCAACAGCTCCTCCTTCACATTCTCCCACAACTGGGGCTGCGAGGAAAAGGCTAAGAATTCCGAGCCCACCCGCTGGCGGTGATGCAGGGCAGTCTGGAGCGAGTGCTGACATCTGGTCCGGACTGAAGGACCTGCCAACGATTACTGACATGTCGTCTACTGTCACTGCATATGATTCTGTCACCATTGAAAGAATGGCGGAGGATTATATGAGTGACCGCATCCAAGTAGGCACGTTAGACAGTCCGTACGTATACTAGCAGGAAAAAGAGGCAATTTGGAGGCCCTTGCACAAACTGGCTTTATTTTACCTAAGTTTCCTCCCCTCCAGTGTGTACTCCGAAAGAGTGTTTAGTGCAGCCGCTCACCTTGTCAGCAATCGGCGTACGAGGTTACTTCCAGAAAATGTGGAGAAGATGATGTTCATCAAAATTAATTATAATCAATTCCTCCGTGGAGACATTCACCAGCAATTGCCTCCAGAAAGTACACAGGGACCTGAGATGGTGGATTCCAGTGGGGACGAATTAATAATCTGTGAGGAGGGGCATGTACACAGTGAAAGGGGTGAGGAATCGGACGATGAGGAGGAGGTGGACATCTTGCCTCTGTAGAGCCAGTTTGTGCAAGGAGAGATTGTGTCACAACTGAGGGTTTTAGCTGACAGGAGGAAGCCTCAGTTGTAGGGGCTGACAAGAACTCAAACCGGGGAGGTTTAATCAGACCCCTGGACATGTAAGTGTTAAAAGGAAACCCGAAGGTGTGACCATGACAAACAGGTAAAAGTAAATTAAAAGTTTATTGACAAACTCCGTGTAACAACAGACAGCAAATGATGACAGTGGCAATAAATAATATTCCTGGAACACTTTGACCATGGAAGGTGTAACAGAGCACTGGTAGGTTAAGAACAGCTGTTAAAGTCCTTGATGGAAAAACCTTACCAGGCCTGGCTGTAGTAGTGCAGATAACCAAGGAACATGCCAGTAGATGGAATAGATGAAGTTGGTAACTTGAATCAGCTGTTGTGTTTGCTGGATAGAACCAGCCAGGTGGTAAGACACGGAGTGGATGCTGAGTGGGATCAGCCAGGTGATAAAGTCACTGAGTGAATGCTGGATGGAACCAGCCAGGTAATGATACACGGAGTGGAAACTGTAAGATGCTAGGGAGCGTGGAAACAGAGGAGTTAAAGGAAGGTTACCGGTGGTAGTGGATACTGCTGATAAGTAGGAATCCGCTGGAACAACACCGGCACTTTAAGGATACTGGAAACTGCTGGAAGCAGATGGGTTAATAGCTGGAAGCTGGATCAGCCACGGAGGACTGCAGAGTCAGGCTGCACCGCAGGATGGTAGGCAGGTGCGGGTCTCTTAGTGGATGCTGGAGACAGGAGCTGGAACCTGGAAAAACAACCACAGGAGAGAGACTGGAACAAGGTATGACAAACAAAGCACTGACGATTTCCTGGCCCAGGAACAGGATACTTATACCTGCAGCAATGCAGGCATTGGCTGGGCAATTATGCAGATTTCCAGAGGCAGTGGATTGGTGGAACTGAGACATGTGATTGGATCCAACATGGCTGCGCCCATGTTAGAACTTGGAGGGAAAGCTGGTTTGGAAACCATGTGGAACATAACAGTAATGGCGGCGCCGGCCGCAGAGGACAGGAGACGCCATGCAGGATTCAAACATGGCGCCGCTGTGACAGCGTCTCAGCGTGACAGGAGGGATATGCAGAATGTGGACACAGATGAGATCCGGCCTTGGAACGCTGAGCCAGCCACAGGAGACATCTGAAAGGCAAGTAATGGCGTCCAGATACCCGGATCGTGACAGATTGATTGCTTCTTTTTTGGTGGGGGCCCAAACCAACCAGTCATTTCAGTCACAGTCGTGTGGCAGACCCTGTCGCTGAAATGATGGGTTCGTTAAAGTGTGCATGTCCTGTTTATACAACATAAGGGTGGGTGGGAGGGCTCAAGGACAATTCCATCTTGCACCTCTTTTTTCTTTCATTTTTCTTTGCATCATGTGCTGTTTGGGGACTATTTTTTTGAAGTGCCATCCTGCCTGACACTGCAGTGCCACTCCTAGATGGGCCAGGTGTTTGTGTCGGCCACTTGTGTCGCTTAGCTTAGCCATCCAGCGACCTTGGTGCACCTCTTTTTTTCTTTGCATCATGTGCTGTTTGGGGACTATTTTTTAAATCTGCCATCCTGTCTGACACTGCAGTGCCACTCCTAGATGGGCCAGGTGTTTGTGTCGGCCACTTGGGTCGCTTAGCTTAGTCACACAGCTACCTCATTGCGCCTCTTTTTTTCTTTGCATCATGTGCTGTTTGGGGACTATTTTTTTGAAGTGCCATCCTGCCTGACACTGCAGTGCCACTCCTAGATGGGCCAGGTGTTTGTGTCGGCCACTTGTGTCGCTTAGCTTAGCCATCCAGCGACCTTGGTGCACCTCTTTTTTTCTTTGCATCATGTGCTGTTTTGGGACTATTTTTTAAATCTGACATCCTGTCTGACACTGCAGTGCCACTCCTAGATGGGCCAGGTGTTTGTGTCGGCCACTTGGGTCGCTTAGCTTGGTCACACAGCTACCTCATTGCGCCTCTTTTTTTCTTTGCATCATGTGCTGTTTGGGGACTATTTTTTTGAAGTGCCATCCTGTCTGACACTGCAGTGCCACTCCCAGATGGGCCAGGTGTTTGTG
Source organism: Pseudophryne corroboree (assembly GCF_028390025.1). Lineage (NCBI taxonomy): Eukaryota > Metazoa > Chordata > Amphibia > Anura > Myobatrachidae > Pseudophryne > Pseudophryne corroboree. Next base: position 177,945,810 of record NC_086450.1, on the reverse strand, counting down.
TCGGCCACTTGGGTCGCTTAGCTTAGTCATCCAGCTACCTCGGTGCAAATTTTAGGACTAAAAATAATATTGTGAGGTGTGAGGTGTTCAGAATAGACTGAAAATGAGAGGAAATTATGGTTATTGAGGTTAATAATACTATGGGATCAAAATGACCCCCAAATTCTATGATTTAAGCTGTTTTTGAGGGTTTTTTGTATAAAAACACCCGAATCCAAAACACACCCGAATCCGACAAAAAAATTTCAGGGAGGTTTTGCCAAAACGCGTCCGAATCCAAAACACGGCCTCGGAACCGAATCCAAAACCAAAACCCGAAAAATTTCCGGTGCACATCACTAGTCTCTACTCTCTATTAAATGGATAAGCATCATTCTCAGTGACATCCCTGGTTCCTAGTGAATAAATAGGCTACATTATCAGTGGTGTCACAGGCATACTTGCCTACTCTCCCGAAACAGCCGATAGGCTCCCGAAAATCGGGGTGGCGCTCCCGGCTTCTCGGGAGAGTGGC